>NC_140025.1:27114162-27394162 GCF_964263955.1 Coregonus lavaretus | reverse complement strand
TCTCAGTAAAGAGAAGGTGCGCAGCCTTTGTGTCCCCGACTTCCCCGAGCCCTCTGATGTCTACTGGCAGTGCATCGACCTCCTCACCTTCATCCTCCTCTACGTCCTACCCCTCCTCATCATCACCGCTGCCTACTCAACCGTGGCACGCCGCCTGTGGCGACGTAACGCTATCGGGGACACCACCACTGCGCAGTTCGCTGTGCAACGGCGGCAGCGTCGGCGCACCCTGGCTATGTTGTTGGCGGTTGTTGGGGTGTTCGCGGTTTGCTGGTTCCCTCTGAACTGCTACGTGGTGCTTCTCTCCAGCCAGGCCATTCAGTCATCCAATGCCTTGTATTTCTGTTTTCATTGGCTGGCGATGAGCTCGACGTGTTACAATCCCTTCATCTACTGTTGTCTGAACCCTGCCTTCCGCCAGGAGCTAAAGCTGCTATTGGGCATGTGCTGGAGGAGGGGGCGTGGAGGGGTGGGGCCGGTGCTGGTGGCTCCGCCCTCCTGCGCACCCTGCCAGAGAGCCGCCTGGCCGGAGAGCCGCACCTGCTCTCGGCCGAGTCACGCCTCTTCACACCCGAGCCACGCCTCTTCTCGGCCAAGCCACTCCTCATCCTTTCACCAGCCTCCTAAAGACAGGCATGTCCTCTTCTCCGCTAGACATGCCCATAAAACAGACATTCTATCAGTGGAGCCCATAGTAGCTGTCAGTTAACTACAACTACCAGAATGCACTTGGGTTGGGATTGAGTGAATGATTGAGTTTATTTGACAATTAAAGACATGTAAAGTTGCTGCATTTGGAGGTGAGTCCTGTTGAAGGACTGCGTTATTAGCCAAATACAGTGGGAGCTCTTGAACAGGAAATGTGAGATCTTTAAACTTTCATGACAGCGCCACCTTCAGGAAGAAAGGTCTCACATGGATATGAGCAGGGGTTGGGGAGGTCTAGCAACAAATGCAACACCGAAACCAGCAATTGTTAGCACATACTGTATACACTGAGTTTACAAAACACTAAGGCACCTTCCTAATATTGAGTTGCACCCCCCCTTTTGCCCTCAGAACAGCCTCAATTCGTCGGGGCATGGACTCTACAAGGTGTCGAAAGCATTCCATAGGGATGCTGGCCCATGTTGACTCCAATGCTTCCCACAGTTGTGTCAAGTTGGCTGGATGTCCTTTGGGTGGTGGACAATTCTTGATACACACGGGAAACTGTTAAGCGGGAAAAACCCAGCATCATTGCAGTTCTTGACACAAACCGGTGCGCCCGTCATCTACTACCATACCCTGTTCAAAGGCACTTAAGTCTTTTGTCTTACCCATTCACCATCTGAATGGCACACATACACAATCCATGTCTCAATTGTCTCATGGCTTAAAAATCCTTCTTTAACCTGTCTCCTCCCCTTCATCTACACTGAATGAAGTGGATTTAACAAGTGACATCAATAAGGGATCATAGCTTTCACTTGGATTCACCTGGTCAGTCTATGCCATGGAAAGAGCAGGTGTCCTTAATGTTTTGCACACTCAGTGTATATTAGCAGAACAGCATTGTCGTGGCATAGACCGCGTTGCACTACATCTGTTGTAATTTATTTTTGTAAACCTGCAAAATGTCTCTGTCTAGTTCTGCTATCTCTTTTAGTTCTGGCTCTGTCTAGTTCTTCTATCTATTTAGTTCTGGCTCTGTCTAGTTCTTCTATCTCTTTAGTTCTGGCTCTGTCTAGTTCTTCTATCTCTTTTAGTTCTGACTCTGTCTAGTTCTTCTATCTCTTTAGTTCTGGCTCTGTCTAGTTCTTCTATCTCTTTTAGTTCTGGCTCTGTCTAGTTCTTCTATCTCTTTAGTTCTGGCTCTGTCTAGTTCTTCTATCTCTTTAGTTCTGGCTCTGTCTAGTTCTTCTATCTCTTTTAGTTCTGACCCTGTCTAGTTCTTCTATCTCTTTAGTTCTGACTCTGTCTAGCTCTTCTATCTCTTTTAGTTCTGGCTCTGTCTAGTTCTTCTGTCTCTTTAGTTCTGGCTCTGTCTAGTTCTTCTATCTCTTTTAGTTCTGGCTCTGTCTAGTTCTTCTATCTCTTTTAGTTCTGGCTCTGTCTAGTTCTTCTGTCATTGGACTTCAAAAGGCAAAGACACCACCTTGGAGTTTTGTCGTTTCAACAGCAGCTGTTTATTCCATAATCTGTTCATACAAAAATAATATTGTCTTAATTCTCGCTGATTGACATTGTCTCGCCCACTGCACACAAATTGTTATGTGTGGTGGATCCCTGCAAGCTTTTTATTGAGTTTTTGTTGAAGACAGAACTTTCTAACCAGTGGGGATGATGACTGTGAGCGTGATATTCCGCTCCCTGAGTTTCACTGCTGCTGTCGGGGAGTTGCAGGAAGGCGAGGGGCTGATGGAGCTAGAGTTTGAAGAAACAATCTGTAACTTTCACTTCCAGTCGAAAGTGCTATCCCTGCACTTTTGTATACTGTGGCGGTGGGTCTCGCATGGCAAATGTAACTCAAGGTTACCCACAGAATTTAAGTAAGGTTCTGTACATTTGCCAAGATCCACTCCTAAAGTTTACAAACAAGTGCAGGGGCAGCACTTTTAACCATTGACTGTAAACGAAAGTAACAGATCGAACCTTTCAAAATTGATTGAGTTCAGGACTGTGGGAAAGAAGAAAGTGGTAAACTATACTTGACAGAAGGTGTATACTCAACACATATGCTCATCAACAGGGATGAAGTAATGGAGGTGGGCTGAAGATTTTTTGCTCCAGACATTTCCTCCCTAAATCTGCTGGCAGTCCCTGCATAAGATACAGGTTGAAACATGTACAGCTGACTGCACATGTGGTGATAGCTATTAAAGATATTCTCTGGTACTTTTGTGGTCCCTGAAAATGTGCAGATATGTGACCACGTCATTGCTGTCTCTCGCTCTGCTGTGTGTGGTTCTTGCTAGCTGTCACTCAAATGACGAGGGGCTGAAGCTCATTGGCCGAAACTCAAATTGCTAAGGGCTGGCCCACGTGGGGGTAAATGTAGGGAAAGTTATGCCGCACAGCTTCCAAAAAACAGTCAGTTTCAAACTAGGGATTTCGTGGCTAATTGACATAAAATAGTAATTCTGCTCATAGATTATTTATGTACTGTATGTATACATATTGACACATCCAGCCCAAAGCGGGAGGTTAAAAAAATACTTTAAAAAATACTAGTTGCCAAAGTACCAGAGCATAAATATGCTTTCAGTTGGATAAATAAGTGAAAGTAACAGACCAAACCTTTCAGAACTGATTGAGTTCAGGACTGTGAGAAAGAAGAAAGTGGTAAACTATACTTGACGGAAGGAACCCTTTTGGTCTGGTCAAAAATAGTGCACTAAAGAGGAATAGGGTGACATTTGGGACACTTTCTATAATGAGAAGGCTACTGGTTATATGCTACATTATGCATTAGCTTGTTGGAAATTAGGTACTCAGTAACCTCGTCCCCAGGCACAATTACAGAGAGAGCCGGCTGGTGGGCAAGATGAGGCACTCAGAGTCAAAGGGTTCAGTGATACTGTTGATGGTACTGGTAACCAGACCTGGATACAATTTTATTTGTTTTCTTTAAAATACTTTATATCCATTTTATTTAGCTGACCAAGAGCACCAGGTGGGTGGGATTTGCACTTTTGGGACTATTCTATTGTAGGGCAAGTGAAATCAAGCACACTTAAAGTATGTGAAAGAAAACCAGTACCGTTTTCACCCAGACCTGATGGTGATTTGAATGACAGATTGTACATGTCTGTGATAACGTTTAGTTCTTTATTCATTTGAATGTTGTGCGGACCGGGTGAAGAGTGTGAGCATCTGTGACATGATGTTCATGTGTACAGACGATAATGATGGTGGTTTAAACCTGACATTTGAACATGCTTGTGTTAATGTTTGGTTTCATGTTCTTGTTTTGAATGTTTTAAATGTTGATGCTACGGTATACTGTGAGTTGATGGTAACATCAGGCATGAGTATCTGTAATATTATGATTTTGTGATGTAAATGTGATATGGGATCTGAATTATGAATTCTCCCTCTATCTGTGCTTTCTGAGATCCATTGCCTTAACTCATAGTGCACATGTTTTTGTCGTGTACATGCCTTGCTCATAAAAGACTCCACGTTCCTTTTGAGATATTTATCAATTTGTTCATGAATTATGATTCTCCACCAATTATTGTGTTTTAGATGTGTCTGTGTTTGTAGTATTAGATATAAGTGATTCAAAGTCCTGTCCTTCTTTAAAAAAGTGTAAAATGTATATTTTTACTTTACATGGTCAGCCCTGCACCAGCCAGATAGTGTGTGTGTGTGTGTGTGTGTGCATGCGTGTGCGTGCGTGAGTGTGTGCAGATGCTTGCATGTGTGGGTCGGTATTGCCAAAGGGTTTGAGTAAAGTTTCTGTTCTGGTTTAGCTCTTTAGTAGTGTATTATGACTGGCTGATTGTTAACAGAGCAATTGGTCAATATGTTCATTATCCAACCCCCTTGTTGGTTTGAACTTTTTCTCTTTTCAAAAGCCATTAAAGTATGCCATGTGACAACGATGGGTTGGTGTGATTCATAGATAATGGTATCGTTTTGTGCACAATTATTTCTGATCTCCCTTTCTTCTTCCATTAAGAGTCTCTCTGTGTGTGTGTGTGTGTAGCCAATTTTTCTGAACTCCCACTCTGCTACTATTCATGGGAGTGTGAGTCATTGTGTCGAGGGAACGTGAGGTCAGTCACATGAATGAGCGCAGAGCATTTCATGTACGGCACATGAACCACTTAAAGAAGAAGTTACAGGTCTGTGAGGTCTGTGAGAGCCAGAAATCTTGCTTGTTTGTAGGTGACCAAATACTTATTTTCCACCATAATTTGCAAATAAATTCATTAAAAATCCTACAATGTGATTTTCTGGATTTTTTTCCTCAATTTGTCTGTCATAGTTGACGTGTACCTATGATGAAAATTACAGGCCTCTCTCATCTTTTTAAGTGGGAGAACTTGCACAATTGGTGGCTGACTAAATACTTTTTTTCCCCACTGTAGAACATAGAAACATAGAACATAGATCGGCAGCAGCTAGTATTCTGGTGACGACGAACGCCGAAGCCTGCCCGAGCAAGGAGGAGGGGCAGCCTCGGCAGAATCTGTGACACTGCTTTATAAGATCCATTGCCTTAACTCATAGTGTACATGTTTTTGTCATATACATGCCTTTCTCATAAAAGACTCCACGTTCCTTTTGAGATATTTATCAATCAGCCCTGCATCAGCCAGATAGTGTGTGTGTGTGTGTGTGCAAGTGTGTGCACATGCTTGTATGTGTGGGTCGGTATTGCCAAAGGGTTTGAGTAAAGGTTCTGTTCTGGTTTTGCTCTTACGACTGGCTGATTGTTAACCAAGCAATTGGTCAATATGTTCATTATCCAACCAATCTCTGTGTGTGTCAGTCTATTTTTCTGAACTCCCACTGCTACTATTCATGTGAGTGGGAGTCATTGTGTCCAGGGAACAAGAGGTACAAGGTCAATTATATTGAATGTACAGTACTGAAAGATGTTATTGGAAATGTGGCAACAAAGAAGCACAAACACGGTGACTTGGGGGACTTTAGTTGAGTTGCTCTGTAAGATCTGAGAGAGCGAGACCAGCGATGAACTTGTCCAATCATGGCCACAGGAGGTAGGGGTGCTGAGGGTGCTGCAGCACCCCTTGAAAAATCAGAATAAAAAAAAGTGCACTGAGCCTTTACTAGTCCTGTATTAGCAGACCAATATAGCCGTCTGTAGTGCGGGCAACAAAAACAAATTCTGTCCCCCTCACAAAAAGAATGCAGCATCCTCACCCCCAAAACACCTTCCTGCAGCTACAGTGCATTCGGAAAGTTTTCAGACCCCTTGACTTTTTCCACATTTTGTTTCATTTCAGCCATATTCTAAAAATGATTAAATAAATAAAAAATACACACGATACCCCATAATGACAAAGCGAAAACAGGTTTTTACACATTTCTGCTAATTTATATCACAGATTATTGATAGGCCTATCTTGATGTGACTCACACTGCTGCTCTCATTTATTTGCGCCTTACGGATTGTGGTTGTTGTGGATGGCTGTTCACAAATGTATATGTGTATTTTAACCCAATAATAGTTGAATTGAAAAAGTTTAAGCTGCCTATCAATCATTGTGATTGAATTCATTACGGACACCGTTTACCGTTTAAGAACCAATCTGAAGCAAACGGAGCAAAACGAGAGTGATAATTTGACAAATTGAGGTAGCTCACCGTTTTGTTCCATTTGCTTCCATTTAAGAAATGTTTTGCAACAGAATCTGAGTAATGAATACGCCCCAGTGGCCAGCCAGTGAAAAATGCGGTCTTGCAACAGCTGCATAGTGTGGATCCCAGCCTATGGAAAACAAGTTTGAGTTCCCCCCGTGGTATTGTGCTCCATACTATCAAAAACAAGTTTAATTTAAGAAGACCACGAGTGGGGCTTTTATTTTCATCATGGAAATTACCATCTAGTTTTTCACATGCTTTACCATCTAGTTTCAAACTTTTAGGTAGTGTTCAAAGCATGCCTTTCCAAGAACACATTTCTTTTCAACTCCAAGCAATGAGCCCAATCAACCCTCCATGACCCCAAAAAACAAAACAAAAAACAGAGTAGGCGAATTAGTCCTTAGTCTTTGGTTTATGCTCAGGTAAAACAATTTGGCTAAGCCACACTGAGTGTACAAAACATTAGGAACATCTGCTCTTTCCATGGCATAGACTGACCAGGTGAATCCAGATGAAAGCTATGATCCCTTATTGATGTCACTTGTTAAATCCACTTCAATCAGTGTAGGTGAAGGGAGGAGACGGGTTAAATAAGGATTTTTGAGCCTTGAGACAATTGAGACATGGATTTTGTATGTGTCCCATTCAGAGGGTGGATGGGCAAGACAAAATATTTAAGTGCCTTTGAACGGTGTATGGTACTAGTAGGTGCCAGACGCACCGGTTTGTGCTTCCCACACTCAACAGTTTCCCCTGTGTGTCAAGAATGATACACCACCCAAAGGACATCCATCTAACTTGACACAACTGTGGGAAGCATTGGAGTCAACATGGGCCAGCATCCCTGTGGAACACTTCCGACACCTTGTAGAGTCCTGCCCTGAGGAATTGAGGCTGTTCTGAGGGCAAAAGGGGGTGCAACTCAATATTAGGTAGATTTTAGATTTAGATTTTAGTCATTTAGCAGACGCTCTTATCCAGAGCGACTTACAGTTAGTGCATACATTTTTTATTTATTTTATATATATATTTTGTAGTATTCTTTTTTTTTTTTTTTTTTTTTTATACTGGAATCGAACCCACAACCCTGGCGTTGCAAATGCCATGCTCTCTAAGGTAGGTGTACCTTAATGTTTTGTACACTCAGTGTATATTTCAATATTTCCTATTCTTAAAGATCAAGGGGTATCCAATTAATTGGAATGATAAGATTACAATTAAGATAAGATAAGATTAAGATAAGATATATCCTAATTGTAGTATTATCTGTAGTAGAAAGCAATGGGTTAAAAGAAGCCTACATAACCAACCCATAAAGTAAAATGCAACATTGATTTATGGCCTGCTATGTAAACTCTAACATTGATTTATCCTGCAATAGATGTTGTTCAATTGGTAATATACATTTTTGTCTTCTTCTAATGCCTCTTAAGCAGGTTGACTTTTATTGGGATTAGTCTTGTCTCTAAGGCAGAACTGAGCGATTTCCACTAGATGGGTCAGCTGCAAAGTCAAAATTGGCTATATTGTAAATAGCCATCACTAGCCGGGTACCACCCGGCTACTCAAACCTGCACCTTAGAGGCTGCTGCCCTATATACATAGACATGGAATCACTGTCCACTTTAAATAATGGAACACTAGTCACTTTAATAATGTTTACATACTGCTTTACTCATCTCATATGTATATACTGTATTCTATTCTACTGTATTTAGTCAATGACACTCCGACATTGCTCGTCCTAATATTTATATTTATGTATTCCATTCTTTTACTTTTACTGTTAGATTTGTGTGTATTGTTCTGAATGGTTAGATACTACTGCACTGTTGGAGCTAGGAACACAAGCGTTTCGCTACACCCGCAATAACATCTGCTAAATATGTGTATGCGACCAATAACATTTGATTTGATTTGATTTGTGATTGATCAGAGGTAATTTCATGTACCAAAAGGACTTTTAAGTATCTGAGCTGTCAATCACTATGGCCCCCGTTGCCACGGCAACAATTACTTATTATGCATGTATAAAACATTTTCCTCTCTGTCCTTCTCTCTCCCTTCTCGCTTCTACTGTTTCTGTCACTATCTCTCCCTCCCACTGAAAATAATCAATAGTCTTTTTCTCAGAGTGACTCAGAGAGGGAGGAACGTTGTCAATCATCCAGTACTTTATTTAGCACATTATCAAACCATTATCCCATATCTTGTTTTTGAGATGAAGTGGTACACAAGCTTCTCGGAACTGCATGTCCTGTTGCTCATGAATCATTTACAGTTCACAAGCATCTGATTCGCTAAGAGAACATGGTTCTGAGAACTCTCTCCTCTGCGTCATGATGATGAAAGGCAGTAAAGTGAGCTCCAAAAGTATTGGGACATTGACACATTGAATTTGTCCTTTATCGCTATAGCCCATAGAAACACATTGAATAACACATTCATAAATGGCAAAACAGAAAGTCAAATAATAAATCATAATTAACAAGGTTTTAAAGTGTATGTCCTACTATATCTGAGAGATATAAGAAAATGTAATATTTTAGACGCATGTCTGGTCACGATATTTTTGGCACATTTGACCCCCTATGCACTTTTTACATTCTGGTACTGGGTTACCTTCAGACGACTCTCCTGAAGCTTGTGTGAGTCATAGAGCAGAACCTTCATGTTCGGGAGAGTCTTCCCTTTCGATATTGGTGACATATTAGTTTGTAGCTCCAACGGTTCGGTCTGGACAGTCGGTTTTGTGAGAAGACCTCTTCGAAATGAGGACGTCTGTGACAGAGAGTTCAGACAACTGCTGTAAAGCTTGGGGATGTTGTAGGAGTGAGTCTCCCCTTTCGATATTGATGATATATTAGTTTGTAGCTCACACGGTTCGGGTTTAACAGACAATTTCGTGATGATTTTATTGTCTGGATACTCTCATGAGTAGAAAAAGCCCGCTTTCACAAGCCAGTAAGTCTAGCATAAACACACGTGGAGCTATTCAATATTCAAAATGACGTCACCGTGTGACGCACGGATGCATCAATCGACTCTAGGTTTTTTTTAACCCTTATTCTAAACTCTACCTTAACCGTAGCCTTAGCAAGTAGTTGCTTATCAACAGTTTGTTAATAGTATGAGCATCTGAAGAGCATCTATATCAAAATAATGTTTGACCAAAACTGCTCCTGAGGAGTGACTGATAGGTCAAGATTGTGCGCTCAACTGTTAGTAAATAAAAGTGAAAGCGTAGTTTCGGTGCTGTAGTTCTGGAGGACTTTTAACTGGAAGGAATGACAACTGCCAACATCCACAAACTGACTCTTTTCAGTTATTTCAGAGCAGCAGTCTCAAGGTTGTGTTTCAGCTATGAGTTGAATAGCTGTTAGGGAACAAGGATAAAGATTTTTTTAAATACTCAGCACTTCTACTTCAAGACACATACTCTACAGGACCTTGAACAGCTCCTTAATATTCCACTTTACAGGACCTAGGACAGCTCCTGCACTCTGCTCTACTCTACAGGACCTTGAACAGCTCCTGCACTCTGCTCCACTCTACAGGACCTTGAACAGCACTATTAAATCCATTATTAACGGAAAGAATATGGCACCACAACAAACCTGCCAAGAGAGGGCCGCCCACCAAAACTCACGGACCAGGCAAGGAGGGCATTAATCAGAGAGGCAACAAAGAGACCAAAGATAACCCTGAAGGAGCTGCAAAGCTCCACAGCGAAGATTGGAGTATCTGTCCATAGGACCACTTTAAGCCGTACACGCCACAGAGCTGGACTTTACGGAAGAGTGGCCAGAATAAAGCCATTGCTCAATGAAAAAAATAAGCAAACACGTTTGGTGTTCGCCAAAAGGCATGTGGGAGACTCCCCAAACATATGGAAGAAGGTACTCTGGTCAGATGAGACTAAAATTGAGCTTTTTGGCCATCAAGGAAAACGCAATGTCTGGTGCAAACCCAACACCTCTCATCACCCTGAGAACACCATCCCGGCAGGGTTATAGGTTGAGAGCTTTTGTGAAAGAGCACAGTTAGAAAGATATGGCATATAGAAGCAAACCGGATGGACATCATGAAAATGATCGGAGAGGTTGAGGGTACATTTACATTTTAGTCATTTAGCAGACGCTCTTATCCAGAGCGACTTACAGTTAGTGAATACATATTTTTTTTATACTGGCCCCCCGTGGGAATCAAACCCACAACCCTGGCGTTGCAAACACCATGCTCTATCAACTGAGCTACATCCCTGCCAGCCATTCCCTCCCCTACCCTGGACGACGCTGGGCCAATTGTGCGCCGCCCATGAGTCTCCCGGTCGCGGCCGGCGGCGACAGAGCCTGGATTCGAACCAGGATCTCTAGTGGCACAGTTAGCACTGCGATGCAGTGCCTTAGACCACTGCGCCACTCAGGAGTACAAGAGGGTAGAGGAAGTTCAGGAGTAAAAACAAACAAAATAAAATTATTGTAAAATTGACTGTGTCCATTAAATGTATATAGTATGTATAAGCTAGAAGTACAGGCCTAAGCGTTGTTGTTCACTAGTTTACTCCAATTAGGGAAGGGGTGGTGGTCTTGGAATGTAATAAAGGGAAATATGTTTAAAAAAAGGATATGTGTATATATATGTATATGTATATGTATGCATGTATATATATATATATATATATATATATATATATATATATATATATATATATATATATATATATACTGTATATTTGCGAGAGAAAAAAACATATGGGGGATTGGAAGTGATGCAGACAATTACATTGATGGAAGTTACAATCTATCAGCAATATTAAAGCTGATCTACCCCCCCCCCCAAAAAAAATGTAATACTAAAAAAAATAATAATAAATAAATAAATAAAGTAGCTTAAAAACGTGACTTTTCTGCTGCTTCCCTCACTCGGATCGGTTCTGGATCTGACCATATCTATACGGAACCAGTCTAGTTGTCCTCGGGTTCGTTTGGAACGGGTCTCTATATTTTAAAATAGAATAATGCATATCGGGTTCAGGTGGGAAAGCCCCAGGTCAATTTTGGAACAGGTCCAACTTTTTGGATCCTCTACACGACCTTGGACAGCAACCCCTGACTAGAATGTCTTTCATCCCCACCCTCCAACCTCGCAGTTCCATGGACAGCTCCTAACCACTCCATATCACAGCACTTGAAGGCACTTGGTAGTGCAATCTCCCAGCTTCAGAGTATTGGACAATCACATAGCAGAGATAATAGCCTGCCTCAAAAACTGCACCAATCAGAAGTGGTGAAGCCAGCATCCTCTGGCCAGCTACTGCTGCGGTCCATTTCTCTATCCTTCTCCTCCCCCTAAAGTGTTCAATCATGGACTGACTCGTATGAAATATGGTGAAAACACCTCTGGTAAAAGTATAAGGTCTTTCCATGTTGCAAAAATAAACCATTGTTCAATGCTTTATGTTTGGCATTATGCTACAAAGCAGAAAGTATTGTATAATGGTTTGTTAGCACTATTCCCAGTGCCACCAATACAAATACAAGGAAGAGCAGGAATCTCATGAAAGTGAAGTGTATTCAGAAACAAAGAGATTGCATGTAAATCAACCACAATCCCCCAACAACACAAAAATGAAGTTACAAAATCCAAGCCCCCCCAAAAATCTAGAGACAATACCCAATCAATGCAGACTGTGAGCAAATACAACCAGCAGAGCAAAGGAAGAAAAATTATTGATCTTACCACTTCAGCTGACTCTGTGTAAAGTATTCCAAACAAAAGTCAGCCACAGAAAGGAAATTGCAATCCACTAGGCCTTAGAAAAAGGCTGTAATCTACAATGGTAGTCCACAATGTTATTGAAATGTTCTCAGCCTCAAACAAATCAGTTTTTCTTTTCCTGTGTTCTCCCCACATGCCACACCCCAATACCTATTTCACAAACCAGGAAGTGGTTTAGGGTGTGGCTATAGTATAGAGGGGAGTGACCAGGCAGCTCCAGGGTGGTGTCCCCTAGGTACAGATCTAGGATCAGCTTTCCCTGCCCTAATCCTGACTTTAAATGCAAAACTCACCCAAGATCATTGTCTAGGGTGCAACTTCACCCTACAGTGACTGAACAGTGCCTACAACCTACACCCATGTTAAAGCGTAACTACAAACCCAACTTCTTCCTGTTCCTTTTATTTTACTTCCTGTTGGGAAACCTGAAAAGTGTGTGTTTCATAAGAGGTAGTCATATTTCAATGACTCATTAATAGGGTCAAAACACTCTCATCCATCCTAACAAGCTCTACCATAGCTGATAGTGAGAAAAAACCTTGTCATCTGCTTCGCTGTCTGGCAGCCCTGTCATCTCCAGCCCACACACACACAGTGAACCTATTTACATGCTGTTAAATATGCATTGTGAAGTATTTCACCAAGGTTATTTATAATTGCAACTGAGGGCTGGTATTAACAGTTTTATCATTAGGAAATTTGGTGACCAAATCACGGTAAGTCAATTATCACAGTAATGCATGCCCTGTGTGTTATTATTGTTTAAGAGTGCACGCACGCACACACACACACATATCTGTACTTAGGGGACACTTCACACACTTCACACACACACACACACACACACACACACACACACACACACACACACACAACACACACACAACACACACACACACACACAAAAGTGGAGTATAGTGCAGGGTGCACTCTGATTTATTATTTCGGCCTCCTGTAAGAATATATAATACCACTCTGCAGGTAATAGCCTTTCATTTTACAGTGAATGGGAAATTATTTTTTCTGTAATTTTGAATGACAAAGGGAATCAACAATAGGACAGATATAGGCTCTTGTCTGTAAATGTAACCCTGGGATACTGTACAAATGCATTTGGTATTGCAAAGTTTCTGTATCCATACCAACTAGATGGCTTTTAAGCAAAGTCAAATGCATGGCAAGTTATAACACGTTTTTCGGCTAGCTGAAACAATCTCCTAAATTTGTAATGTTGGCTAAGTAAAATGTGTGTTGAATCCCAACTGTGCACATGCAAGTACACTCTAAAAAGTAAAGGTTCCTGGAGGATCCTTTAGGGGTTCTTCAAATTGAAACTGTGGGGGAACACCTATAAGTTCTTCGAATAACTCTTTAAAAGGGTTCTTCAAAGAACCCCTTTTAATGGATCCTCTAAGAACCTTTTGAAGAACCTTTTGGGGTTCATTTTTTAACTACACCCCCCTCCCCTATTATTAGTATTAGTAGTAATATGCTTAACAATAACAACAATAACACAATATTTTAGTTGTCAGTGTTTATTAGGATTTCAGTGGCAAAGCAGAATAAAAAATAACAAAATATAAGGTAAACTCCCAGCAGAGCCCCAAGTCCAATGGGTATATCCTCTGGCATGTTGATGTTGGCATGTTGATGTTAATGTGCTGATGTTCTTCGTATCCATAGCCAGAATGATTTTGCAGTGCAAGGTGATCGAACAGGTTTCCTGTTATATTCATCAGAGGTGTACGAAGGGTGAAGTCTGTGAATCCAAAAAATAGTAATTATACAGATGATTAACAAAACATGCACACGACAGTATTCATACCTTGATTTTGTGGTAAATGTGAATGAAAAAAACTATTTTGATAATGGTTTTCATACACATAACTTGTCCATAATGTAGAGGCCTATGGGATTTTCATTGAAGTGGTAAGGGAGGAGGATGGTACATATGATCTGCATAACATACTAATACCAATTGACATACCTTTGTATGCCTCCTCGTCTGTAAACCTGCAGACACAGGCAGTTCAGTAATCTGCACCCAATACAGCTAGCCTTCAACATATTCTTATAGCCTACAGTACATATTCTCACCTCTTTGTTGATTGATATCCATTGAATTGTATCCATTTTCTGTTTTGCACAAATATGAAAAGATAGATGGTATCATCATAAAACAATATCAATTTAGATCATACAAGGGACAAACCTTACCTTAAATGAGGAGATCTTTACATTTTTTCAGTTAAGTGCCTGCACCTGCTATCCTTTCAAATTAAAATCAAAATGTTTCAGTTGGGCAGTTAGGTTCCTGCAAGAACCCCCACCAACTAATGAGGTTCCTCGATGAACCCCACCTCCTATGGG
This sequence comes from Coregonus lavaretus, assembly GCF_964263955.1. Lineage (NCBI taxonomy): Eukaryota > Metazoa > Chordata > Actinopteri > Salmoniformes > Salmonidae > Coregonus > Coregonus lavaretus. The sequence goes on along the minus strand of NC_140025.1, from coordinate 27,379,690 downwards.
GTTCTTGGAAGAACCTTTTGGGTGCAATTTTCAGTGCCAAGAACCCTAAGGTTCTTCAAAGAACTTTGAGGATCTTAGAAGAACTCTTGTTGAACCCCTAATTTTTTGAGTGTATGGACTCTTTAGTTTTTCTGCATTTCGATATCCCCAATGTTAGCATTGTAGGGCAGCCGACCCTTTGGACTGAATATTCCCTCCAGAATAATCCCTCCCTCTTTTTATCAGTCCATCCTCAGTAGCATTCTCAGTCACAGCATGCTCTAGTCAGACACAGTGTAAGTCCCAACAATTTCTCCTGAAGTGAACACTGGTTCACTACTTCCCACAAAGTTTCCATCATATTTCTTATATCAGTCCTTTCTTTTCAAATCAGTGAAGTAAAGTGATCAAGTGCACACTTTGGAAGGAAGGAGAGATAATTGGGACATAGCCACAGCATTCCTCCAGCCAAACCCCATATGTAGCTCTGACATATGTTTTGGTTGAAGTGATAGGGTTAACTGTCTCCCAGGCCTCTTTTGATTTTGTCTTAAAGATACAATTTCAAAACAACCTTGAAGGCTTATTTGTAGAGATGCTGCTGAGACATCTCATGCAGGATTTTGATCCAATATCTCATTACAAACTGAAGCTTTGAATTCTACGAACAGTACTGTTGCCAGATGATGTTGCTTTGCATTCTGTGTACTGCATATTTTGAATGTGCCTAACTGCTGCAGGAAACCAATTTGGTGACATTTTAACTGCATAACTGGTGACATTTTAACTGAATGCAACCGCCAACCCAGAACACTGAAAGTCTCACAGGTAGCTCTCATTCCATCTTATAATTTGCAGCTCACATTTCACTTTCAGTTTGGGGGTTTGCCTTCACACTCACTGTCAGGGTAGACCTGCCCTGGGGCCAGCACTGTAATCCAGCCAACATATCTTGCTGCCCTCAATGGCAGGTCAACCTTGAACGTGATTGTGCCCAAAAAATAGTTACTCTAATAGTTTTGCAAAAACGTTTGTCATGTATTCCTTATTTTTTAACTTCCCATGTTATACAGTCACCATCAGTGGTGTGTATTCATGGATGCCAAGGGTAGCCAGGCTTCCCCAAAACATTTACCAATAATAAAATTAATAACCATAAAATAATTATCCTTCATTATCCTTCAATTCGCAAGAGACTGAATGTATCTCACCGGAGAAAGCATCCGAGTGAAACAGCAACCCTCTGTCTCTGTATATGTAGCACATCTATCTGATGCTGTCTTGTCAAAAAGAGTATGATATTGTTGCCACCCGCAGCATGGAATGCAAGGGATGCCAGCAAGCATTTGGCCTCCCTTGATAAATAAATTATACAATAATAGCCGGTCAGTGTTGAGCTAAACTGAGTGAGCTCAACTGTGAATGGTCCTGGCGCACTAAAAGAAAGTGTCACAGGAAGCCAGTTTGGATTTGGCTTCACACCAATCACATCACATCAAGCCAAATATCATTGACAGAAGAAATCTTGAATTGTTGCATCTCGTTGTGTTGTTGTCCTCCGGTGGCTAGCTAGCTAAAATTGGCCCTTTCCTAAATTAGCCATGGTCGGAGATAGGGATTTAGACTTGTGGTTTTACTTAATTCTCCTTACTGGCCAATGATTATAACGGCGATTCTGATCCAACCATACATTTATACATTGTGCCTCTGGCCTCAGTGGATGGAAGTTCAATATGTAGCTAGATGTAGTAGGCTAATGTTAACTAGCTGGCTAATCGTTGCCCATGAAATGCTAGCGAGCAATCATTTTAGCCAGGTAGCCTAGGACAACAAAAACTAAAAGTGTGTTCTGTATTACAGAGTCATAGACTGTTTCAGCAACATGAAAGAGAGGACGATGGCATTGGCGTTTTTCTACAAGTAGGGTGAGTAATTTTTTTTCTACCACCATTAAAATATGAAAATACTGATCAGATTACCGGGAAACACACACACACACACACACACACACACACACACACACACACACACACACACACACACACACACACACACAGAAATCAGTCCCATGGACAGCCACATAATATTTAGCTTACGTTGATTGGACTAAATAGTTTTTTGGAATGTTTTAGTTGTCACTGTATTAGACTAAGCATAGGTGATTTGATGATGTTGACATGTTGAAGTTGAAAGGGTGCTGGAATAGTGGAGGCAGCTCCTGTTTTCTTTGCGACTTGTGGTAACTCTCCAGTGTTCTAAATCAATAGTTGTTTAGTAGTCCGAAAATCTAGGAAACATTACCTTGATTGACCATGCTGTAGGTCATGTAACTGTTTGTTACATGCAATATGCTTTGTGGACTCCACCGGACAGAGGTTGCTCTCCGGTTTTGTGATGAAACAAAGGTGTGGTTGAATATATTCTGGCACTGTGTCTTCTTATTGTCTCGGCCTTAGGCCTATATATCACAGTAGCAAAGCATATGACTAACAGGTTATAGAGCAAACAATGCAATTATCACAACACATAAGTTGTAATATGGCTTTTTTTCCCTGGCTTGGCTTCCCCAGTGATTTTACACATGCACCGCTACTGGTCATTACCTTTACCACTAGGTGATGGCTATTGCACTGGCACCTTGTATGTTCAGTTTTTTATCTTCATTAGGATTTGGACAGACAGTTTTTAATCAACCGATTATAAAATGCAACAGAGCATACAGCAGAGTGCAAATTATACCGTGACATTCGTGATCTATATTATTTTCACGGGACTTCCTATGTGCGAAACATTCTTATGGGACTAATAGTAAAGACGTATTTTAACGTTAAACATCTACTACCTTTTAATGTGGCATGAACACAACCAGTCATGATGTTTTCATCTGATTGTCAAACAAATCACTTCCAAACAGTGCACTGTGCACCCGCCATTTGATGAAGGGAAAGAGACATGATCATCTATTACAAAACACCAAAAAGTGTAATGACATTCAGCGATTGTCAACAGGCCTACACTCTTGTAGCCTGAATTAATTGATGCTTCTTGCTCACAAATTGAAAAAGGGGTGAAATACGGGACGCAAATACAGCTGTGTCTATCCTGAGCTCATCAGCGCAGGAAACTCTGAGGGCCCTATTGATACAATGTTGCAAGTTTGCTAGCAAAAGCTCAAGACAGACAGAGAAAGAGGAAGACAGGGGGAGTGGAGAGATGAATGCGATTGAATCAACTGTCACGGGATTAAACCATGACAGAGAGGCGGGGTGTTTGTTAAATTTGGAATAAGCTTTTATTTTCATATGTACCACTATAGCAGTACAAAATTGCATTTAAACAAATAGGAGAATAGTTAAATCAGAGGCTGATAGTTGTAGTCATTATTTAGTATATAATAATTAAAAGTCAATGTATTCTACAGGTAGATTACAAATACAAATTGATTGTTGGGGTTGCTATGATTACGTGTGTCTTCAAGATCTTCCAAAAATAAGACCAAAACAAAGTATATAACATGTGCAACTGGGTTCCTCTCTTGGAATTAATTCAACATATTATAGAATGTGGGTCACAGTGTCCAGGGCTAAACACACAAAGAAAGTTGTATAATGTTACCACCAAATCGGTAAAAGTGTAGATATGTGACTCTGCATCAACATTATAAAAAGGCAGAGTATGTTTATCACAGTCTAGGAACACTCCCACTACAGAGAGCTCTTCTCTCACAGTTACTGGTGTTTGAGGGTTAGTATTGACATGGAAACCTTTTTCTTATTAGTAAGAAAGAATCCAGACACCACACTGAGGTTTTAGAGGGATCACATATCTTCTGTCAGCATCTTCTCTGGCCACACCAATATACCATGACAGTTCACAAGGTAGAGAGACAGAGGAGCCTGACCATGCGTGACTGGACCATCAAGGACTGACACAGAGAAGTAATCTAACGCTTGGGTAAGAGATACAGTTATAGAGATGGACAGCCAGGTCACCCGTGATAAATGTCAGTATTTGATGTCCATACATGTCTGAGGACGTCGAGAGATGACGTTGAAACCGGCCACTACGGGCAACATTGAGCGCTGTTACCTTCAAGTAGGTTTTGAATTATTTTGTTTATCAACCACATTGAAAACATACATAGATGAAGGGTCCTGCTGTAATGTGGAATCCTGCCTTTTGGGTCATATTTGTCCTATTGGATCAGCCTCCTGTCCATCATGTTTATCCAGCAAATGTGAAGTGTGAAAAGAGACCAAGTAACATAGAGCACCTGTGAGGCTCAACTCTGGTCCATCAGACATTGAACCAGTTTGATTATTACTGCTATCTTGCTGGCCAGAAAAGGGTACATTTAGCAAACAGCCATTGTAGAAAAATACAGTACAAATACAAATGACTTATTCTGTCTGGAAGAATAAAAAATTCATAGAATTCATGCAATTTGAAGGTATAAATAAAACACAATTTAAAAATCACAACAACAAAAAAGGTGAATTTTATTTGTCATTTTACAGTGAAATGCTTATCTATAATAATAGATAAGAGAAACACAAAAAATTGAAACTGCATGAAGCGAAAATGCATATCATGTTTAGTTGGTTTTTACTGCACTTGATGTGCACATCAGCTGAGATGGAAACTATTCATAGTGTACAGTATCTATGATTATCATGTAGCCACTGAAGTTGCTAAGTATGTTGTGTCAGCTCACCTGTAGAATTTGTCAACATTTTGCAGTATTATATTTTCAAAGTCAATTTCTACTGTAGTTTCCATACACTAATTACATTTATTCAATATCAGAATGTTTTATGTCAACATAATTTATAATTCAATTTTGCGGACAAACACCTTTACTTCAGAGGATTTACATCAAAGAAACTCACTGCAGGTAGAAAATGATACATTATTTTGAAATAACTTATGATTGTTGTAATCAAATAATAAACCAATGAAAACATTTCAAATTGATGCAACTGAAAGTTTATTTGCTAGTGAATTTCAAGTATTAAACTGTGGCTGTGTATTTTAATATAAGTCTTTGAATACAGTTATAATACGTTTTTATATAGACTCTGTACCTCTTTTATATTCAGTAACATGTCCATTGTTGTTGCATGTTTTTACCTTTGTCATCAGAGTTATTCAACTGTTAAGGGACAGGTGTTATGTAACCCAGGGCTGAATACAGCGAATAATGTTTTAGATGACACATTAGCAAAACTGTAGAGAAGTATGTTTTCCATCATAAAAGGAAAGCATATGTCTGTCACAATCTAAGAACACTCCCAGTTGTTGAGGGAATGTATTTTCCAGATTCTGGTAGGTCTGTTGATGTTAACAGGCTTTCATTTCCAGAGATTGGCATTGGAGGGTCAGCAGGGACTCATATGTAAAAACCCAGCAACCATTCTCATAGGTTAACGGGGACAACATCACTTGTTAGGGTGGCTGTGTCGGTGGCTACTGCTTCCAATAACGAATATAGAAAAACGTCCCACTTCACCTCCACTTCCCAGTATAAATGCCCAGAGCTGAAGCTCTCCTCACTAAGGACATGATAAAAAATTACAAATAAATAAAAAATAAACACAATTTACCTCCGACAAGAGCCGTTTCTTCTATTAAATGAAAAGGTTAAAAAGTAAATGTGTAGAAATATACAAAATAGTATTGAAAAAATACAGAAGTCATACCTTCTGGCCTCTCAGTAGACTCCTTTTTATCTGAAATGCATTGACACTAATATTAATAAAGGTCATACAATATTTATTTGTTAAAATGTATTGTTTTAGGGATGTTTTTAATGTTGTCATTAAATCTAACACTATTTTACTATCTCCCAGTGACATATATGCATGACTAAGTGAAAGTTACACTTAAAGGCAGTGTAGTGACTATTTCTCAATGCCAGAAACACATATAATAGTAATTTAGAGCACCCCAAGAAAACATTCCCAAATTACAAACTGTTAAATCAATTGTTATAATATTATAAAGTTTTGCTTAAAGTTAGGTTTGAGGTTTCTATCCAAATCAGCTATTACTTCGGAAACAATCCCACAACGCCCCGCGGTCAGCGTCACATGACGAATGAAAAACTTTATAAAAAGTGGGATACATTTGTGAAAATGAGGCGGCTGAATTGGGCATCTACTCGTTAATCTGCGGGTAACATTTAATTCCTGAGAAATTCCACGGCTATCAACAATGGAAGGAGTGCTTCAGGAAGAAGTTGCTTCTCAAAGTGGATGCTGTCCCTACCATCAACAGCCAGCAGTACCAGCAGAGACCATGAGAATGGAAGTGAACCGGGTAAGTGAAAGAGCTAGCTAGCTATAGCGCATAAGTGCTATAGTGCATAAGCTCTTGTCTTCCATCATTAATAAAACTAACCATATGTAAACATGTCCGCCAGCTGTCGGTAGATAACTGCTGATGCTGTCATACTATAGATTGTATAAGCCTATGGGAAAGAGTAGGCTTGGCCGCAAAAGAGGTCACTGTTACTGTATAGAGATGCAGACAGTGTCGAAGTAACAAAATTTTATTACAAAAACAGGGGGCAGGCAAACGACAGGTAAAGGGCAGGCATAGGTCAGTAATCCAGATCAGAGTCCAAAAGGTACAGAACGGCAGGAAGTCTCAGGGTCAGGGCAGGCAAAGGTCAATAATCCAGGGTGGTGTGACAAGGTTCTGTACGGCAGGCAGGCTCAGGGTCAGGGCAGGCAGAATGTTCAATACCAAGAAAACTAGAACTTGAGAAAGACAGGAGCAAGGGGAAAAATGCTGGTAGGCTTGACGAAACAAAACGAACTGGCAACAGACAAACAGAGAACACGGGTATAAATACACTGGGGATAATGGGGAAGATAGGCGACACCTGGAGGGGGGTGGAGACAATCACAAAGGTAAAACAGATCAGGGTGTGACAATATTGTCCTTTTGCTCGTTTGATGACTCTGAAGAGGTCATAGTGTTACTTCTTGCACTTGTTCCTGTCCTCCACCGTAGCCTCAGGGTTCTCTGGGGTAGCCCTGTATTTTAAAGGAATTTTTCTGGCAACCAGAAAAGCAGCCTCTGGATGTACGTTTTCCTGCTTGTTTATAGCCTCATTCAGGGAGGTGGAAGGGTCGGCATTTGACCATCAGGTATTCCAAGACGGGTAAACAATTGGGTTGACACTTCCACCGCGCTCGAGAAGAAAAACCTCTCCCCCTCTCGATTTCCCTGACTCCACTGTCCTGTCCGCACAGTGAATGGAGAATCCATTGAGATAGCTGTGGGCCCCCCACGGTGGGGGGGGGTATCTTGTACGAGAGCCATGTTTCAGAAAAGCAGAGAATATTGCAGGTACGAGAGTCCCCTTGGTAGCAAATCTGCGATCGGAGGTCATTCATGTTTTGGCCAGTAGTATGGAGGGAAGAGGTGGCCGGTTTTCCCTTTGCCTTCATCTCGCCAGGAACCCCCCTCTCTTGCCTCTGTAACGCCAGCGTTTCCTCTTGGGTAGCCCTAAAATTGGATTGGAATTACAGAAAGAGCCCAGGGCAGAAACCGGAATTTAGGTAATTAACTGCCGATCTGATATTCAAAGGTTCTTGTCAGTTGTAATAAACACTTGATCGATGTAAATATCATAGAAGAGTGTAATTGTCTTTAGGACAGCTGTTTGTTTGTTATGACATTTGTGTTTCTTTACATAATATATAATTGTTGTACTGTATGTGTCTATAGTTTTGTTCAATGTTGTATTAGTGTATGTAAGTTGTTTTGTCTGAAACTTTGTTTCCCTTGCTGCTGTTGGACCAGTTCTCTCTTGAAAAATAGATTTTATCTCAATGAGAAAAACCTGTATACATAAAGGTTAAACAAAAACTAAACTAAAACTAAAATGATAGCAGATACATTTTGTGAAAATAAAGTAAAAATAAATGACAAAAGAATCACAAAATAGCTAAGTTGGGTCGGAGCTTGCAAAAAGGTGGTCATCCAATAAGGTGCCATCTTAGAGTCTTGTTACAGAATTCAAACCACATAATGCATAGTGCATTTAACAAATATTACCTAAATCTAAACAAAACCCAACCAACCTCAAAAAGCACTAACCGCTCAGCACTACCTGGCACACATACAGTGGGGAGAACAAGTATTTGATACACTGCCGATTTTGCAGGTTTTCCTACTTACAAAGCATGTAGAGGTCTGTAATTTTTATCATAGGTAAACTTCAACTGTGAAAGACGGAATCTAAAACAAAAGTCCAGAAAATCACATTGTATGATTTCTAAGTAATTAATTGGCATTTTATTGCATGACATAAGTATTTGATACAACAGAAAAGCAGAACATAATATTTGGTACAGAAACCTTTGTTTGCAATTACAGAGATCATATGTTTCCTGTAGGTCTTGACCAGGTTTGCACACACTGCAGCAGGGATTTTGGCCCACTCCTCCATACAGACCTTCTCCAGATCCTTCAGGTTTCGGGGCTGTCGCTGGGCAATACGGACTTTCAGCTCCCTCCAAAGATGTTCTATTTGGGTCAGGCCTGGAGACTGGCTAGGTCACTCCAGGACCTTGAGATGCTTCTTACGGAGCCATTCCTTAGTTGCCCTGGCTGTGTGCTTCGGGTCGTTGTCATGCTGGAAGACCCAGCCACGACCCATCTTCAATGCTCTTACTGAGGGAAGGAGGTTGTTGGCCAAGATCTCGCGATACATGGCCCCATCCATCCTCCCCTCAATACGGTGCAGTCGTCCTGTCCCCTTTGCAGAAAAGCATCCCCAAAGAATGATGTTTCCACCTCCATGCTTCACGGTTGGGATGGTGTTCTTGGGGTTGTACTCATCCTTCTTCTTCCTCCTCCAAACACGGCCAGTGGAGTTTAGACCAAAAAGCTCTATTTTTGTCTCATCAGACCACATGACCTTCTCCCATTCCTCCTCTGGATCATCCAGATGGTCATTGGCAAACTTCAGACGGGACATGCGCTGGCTTGAGCATGGGGACCTTGCGTGCGCTGCAGGATTTTAATCCATGACGGCGTAGTGTGTTACTAATGGTTTTCCTGAGTGGTCAAGGTATAGTTTTTACTTAAATCCGCTTATAAAGCTATGGCAAGACTTGAAAATGGCGGTCTAGCCATGAACCCCAACACCTTGACAGAGCTTGAAGTATTCTGAAAATAATAATTGGCAAAAATTGCACAATACAGGTGTGCAAAGCTCTTATGAGACTTACCCAAGAAGACACAGCTGTAATCGCTGCCAAATGTGTTTTTAACATGTATTGACTCAGGAGGTGAATACTTATCTAACCAAGGTATATTAGTGTTTTATTTTTCATTAATAAAAAAAATAAAAAATAATATTCCACTTTGACATTAGAGGTTTTTGTGTTGACAAAAAAGGACAAATAAATGTTAATCCCACTTTGTAATACAATCAAATGTGAAGAAATCCAAAGGGGGCGTATACTTTTTATAGGCACTGTAAAGTCGCAGTAAAGAAAGACCAGTGAACTTTGGACCTACGTAGGAGCAGTTTGATTATTTTAATACTGCAATATACTCCCCCCCAGAAAAGACAGACATTGTAGAAAAATACAGCACAAATACAAATGCAATCTGAGTTTGTGTTTGAGAGTGTCTTTATTAATTATATTAGTCATATCATGGATTAATAATAATATTTAATATGGCTCACTTTATTTTCAAAGCCTGGGGGAGAAAGATAAATGTATTGTGTGTATAATATAACAAAATGGTAACTTTACTTGCCATGATTATTATTTATGCGTGTAAATTGCAAAATGTAATTTTGTTTTGTTTGTTGTGCACATAATACTTCTTAAGCCCAAGTTTTATAAGCCCATGTGGGCTGGGCACCAGTATTGGTGTATCACAAAAACAAAATCACAAAGAAATATCAAACATTTCTTTGAACATTTCTAAGGCCTTGGTCAAAACCAAACTGACATAAGGAGACAAGTCAGTAAATATAAAATCACATCTTAGTTAATACAATTTATTGAAGGGGAAGTATTTATATATTGGAGAGGTGATAGTTATATACAGTACAGAAGTAAAATACATTTGTTTCTGAGTACATGGTCTCCTTCAATTCTGAGATTGTGAAATCAAAATCCTCTTTTGCTTTGTATTTGTATACTCTGCTGTATTTGTATTTTACGAATGGTAACATAATAGTGAGAATAACATGGTTCTCCCTTTTCCTCACTGTCAGTAATTTCACTTTCTCCTCACAAACAAATGCCATCTCCAGCTTATTCATTTACCAAACACATAAACAGAATATCCTGGTTAGCTTGCTTTTACAGCACTTGATGTGTACAACAGCTGAGTGTACAGTATATATGATGATCATGGCTGGGGGATGCAAGCCAGTAGCCAAGGAACATGAGCCAGAAAGTGTGGGGCCACAGACCATCTCCTGTTCAAGTAAAGTAGTCAGAAGCCAGAAGAGGAGTACATTACAATTTCATCTTGCATTTCCTATTTAACGCTACCGAGGGGGGGAGGGGTTCTACTAAGCTATATGGAATTGTTTTAAGAAAGTCATACCAAGGATCATTTAGCTATTTGATTTTGAATTTTAAGATCCCTTGACGTATCACCTTTGCACAGACGGGTCATATTATTGTGTATCCCAAACTGCTCAAATGCTACAGACAGAAGTTTGCAGATTGGCTGTACCGACTTCAGACGAGTCCCAATACACTTGTGGGGGTCGTAGAGCAAGAGGGAGTTTTTTAGGCCAAACCGTTCGGACGCTATATACAATTTAGTGAAAAGACAGATTTTCGGGATGTCTCATGGTCTGACAAACACCAGTCTAGCTCTGTCACCTTTCACTGCAGATGCGGAAGTGTGACATAGGTGGATTGAGACGCATCCAATGCAAAAAAAAACATATCTCTAGCTTAATTTTTATGGGGATTATTTTTTTTGCTCATTAGATTTCCGCGGGGGCGCGGACATCAACCTTAGGGAGTAGTAGGGACCCATTTAGCACTACACCAAATGTTTGGATGAAGACAATGTCAGGATTTTTTTCACACCAAATTAGTAATGAGAAAATACTAATTCTAGTACTTTCAGCACTCCAGGGCCATGGTTACCTAGCTCTGCTGTAGAGTAGACACTCAAAAAAGAGATGAAAGTTTTGTTATGCTTATTTAATCATTCAAAAGGCAACAAGTGTATAACAAACATTTTAAAGCTGTTAGGCCATCATCAGTCAGTGATGTACAAACAATACACCACTGAGTTGAGGTGTTGCTCTGGATTTTTTAATAGTATGTTGTGTCAGCTGACCTGTAAAATTATGTCCACAATTTGCAGTATATTCAAAGTCAATGTGTACCTGTAGAATATGTCAACAGCACTGTGGTTTTTATAAAATAATTACATGTATTCAATATCAGGATGTTTAATGAATGTTTTATGTCAACACAATGTCAACCACTCAGAATTCTATCTTTTTTGTAGACAGACACTTATTTACATCAATAATCTTACTGCATGTAGAAAACTATACATTGTTGTGAAATCAAATCACATCAAAGTAACATTATTAAATGCACACAATACAGCGTAGTGTACACAGCACAACAAAATGCTTACTTACAACCTCTCCTTTCAAACAGTGCAACATTTATAAAATATTCAATACAAAATAAGTTTAAAAAAACACAACAAGAGCACTATGTCAATCAAAATAAGGAGGAAGCCACAAAAGAACACCGGTATGAAATTAGTAAGAAATAGGAATATAATGATGCAGATAATTAGATCGATAGAAGCCACAATCTATCTGCAATATTAAAGCTGAAAGATCCCCCCTCCCCCCCAAAAAAGAAACCAGCCTACAGTGTTGATACTATCACCTCTGCAGATGGATAAATCATTTTCAGTCTGACCAACTGTAGGCTTAACAACAGCCAGGTAGCACAGCCTATGCGCCCTGTCCCCTCTGGCCGGAGGAAACGAAGTGGTAACATCATGTATTTAGCTATACAATATCATTTATTTGAGTGTTAGGATCAAATCTGAATGTGATCAAATTTGGTTTGTATTCAAGCTTTGGCTGACTAGGCTACCTACACCTTTTCATTCCAAATTATTGACTGAAATTAATCGTATTAACAAGTACAAGGTTGCTATAGTTCGACAGGTCATTCATCCTCCCTAAGGTCAGGATTTTTGTTTTTAACCATGTGACCTGATTTTAAAAAACTATGGGCCCAGCATAGCCCATTTTACACTGTTTTATGATTGGAAAACTGTCCCATAGACATCTACATGTCCTTTCACTATTTACAGGAGTTCAGCTATCCCGAATCATGCTAAACTGAGGCTGGACAATAATTGTTCCACTGCACCAGGGTACAGAGAGGGATGAAAACACATTTCACAAAGTCATCCCATGTTGCTCCATGCATCATCATATCACCCTGTAAAATAAAGTACATTTTGTACATGATCTCTGTTTTCTTTATCTCTTTAGACAATGGATAAAACAGATGACTCAATCACAATGATATGTTAGGTTGACTTGGTGAAAGATGATGCCTATCTCTTTTGGTTTTGTTGCTCATACTTGCTGTAACTAGTCTGATCTTTCTGGGCCAGTCGTCCCTATATGATCTATTCATGTCTAGGCTATCTCATGTATTGTCAAAGTTAAAGGGCAGGGAGGCTGAAACTTGGCCTCAAGTGGAACTCCAAACACAAATCAAAATCCACAAAGAAATGGTTAATTGACCACAAAATCAACATTTTTCAATGGCCATCTCAGTCTCTGGACTTGAACCCCATTTAAAACCTGTGGTTTGAAGTGAAGAGGGCAGTCCATAAGAGCAAACGAAAGATATCAAGGATCTGGAAAGATTCTGTATGGAGGAATGGTTTAAGATCCCTCCCATTGTGTTCTCAAATCTCATAAAATATTATATGATAAGGCTCAGTGCCGTTATCCTCGCATGAGGAGGATGCTGGAGTATTGAATACAGGTGTGCCAATAATGTTGACCCCTATCTTTTTTAGATTATTTTGTATTACTTGTTAAACAAAATCTCCTTCTCTGAGCAATTGTATTGGTATAAAAAATATATACTTTTCATTTTTTTTTGCATACACTGTTGCTCAGAATTTGTATTTTTTAAATACATACTTTTTTGCTCATCTTTATCAAGGGTGCCAATAATTTTTGGACCTAACTGTAGTAGAAAATGATTTACTTCTGCGGAGGAAGATGGTTGAAGTGGGAAATCACTTATGATTATTGTGATCAAATATCTATACATTTTTTAACATTGACACAGCTGAGTGGTATTGATTACTTGAAATTGACATTTTCAATTTACATTTGTAAGTGTTTCATTGTACAATTGTCTTACAATTTTTCGTTAGTGTCTCAGTTACAATGAGCTTTTAGAGGAAACGGAGGGCCGAACACATCACTAACGACCTATCATGGTCCAAAAACACCAACACAGTTTTGAGGAGGGCACGACAATGCTTCTTCCCCCTCAGGAGGCCTAAATGATTTGACATTGGCCCTCAGATCCTCAAAAAGTTCTACAGCTGCACCATTGAGTGCATCTTGACTGGCTGCATCACTGCTTGGTATGGCAACTGCTCGGCATCCGACCGTAAGGCGTTCCAGAGGGTATAGCGCACAGCCCAGTACATCGCTGGCTTCCTGCCATCCAGGACCTTTATACCAGGCGGTGTCAGAGGAAGGCCCTAAAAATTGTCAGACTCAGGCCACCCAAGTCATGGACTATTCTCTCTGCTACCGCATGGCGAGCGGTACCGGACCGCCAAGTCTGGGACCAAAAGGCTCCTGAACAACTTCTACCCCAATGCCATAAGACTGCTGAACAGTTAATCAAATGGCTACCCGGACTATTTGCATTGACCAACCTTTTTATGCACTGACTCTCTTGCACAGGCTCTATGCACACTCACTGGACTCTACCCACACACTCACACATACTACACTAATACTCCAACACACACACACACACACAAACACACACACTACATATGCCCACACATTCATGCGTATTGATACCACACACACCCACTCCTTCACACTCCTTCACACACTTCAGATATACTGCTGCTACTCTGTTTATTATCTATCCTGATTGCCTACTCATTTTTACCCCACCTACATGTACATATGACCTAAATTACCTAAACTACATCGTATCCCTGCACATTGACTCAGTACTTGTATATAGCCTCATTATTATTTGATTGTATTAATATTTCCTTTTTATTTTTTTGCAATGTTTTTTATTTTGACTCTGCTTTGTTGGGAAAGGGCTTGTGAGTAAGCAGTTCACTTTAAAGTCTACACCTATTGTATTCAGCGCATGTGACGAATAAAATGTGATTTGATTGTACAGACTATTTGTTGTTCAGTAATATTTAACATGATTATTATTGTGGGATGTTTCCACCTTTGTCATCTACAATCATTTAATTGTTAAGGGACGTCGGTCTAATCCAGGGCTAAATACAGCAAAGAATGTGTTCGAGTTAGATGACACGTCAGCAAAACTGTAGAGATGTACTTCTGAATCAGCATCATAAAAGGAAAGCTTCTGTCTGTCACAATCTAAGAACACTCCCAGTGTTTCAAGGTTTTTAATTCCAGATAATGGTGATGGAGGGTCTGCAGAGACACAATAACCGTTTCCTTTTTTATAGCTTAGAATCCAGAAACCATTCCCAGCGTTTAAGGGGACAACAGCCTTATGCTTGACTGCGTCTGTGGTGGCTACCCCAACATACCATGTATGTTTCCATGAAGACTGCACCACCACTTCCCAGTATGTCTGTCCTGGGCTGAATTTGTTCTCACTAAGGACATAAGGATATTTGGAATCGTAACCGCCCTCATTTTTAGAACTAACCATATTTTTTCTGGAATACACCTCTAGCTTTGAGTGAGCAGTCAGTGGGTCCAAAGTGATGTCCACTAAGAGAAAATAATAGGATTTCATTCATACATTCACTTACATGGTTACTCATTGGATTGTGTTATATTACTACAGTTGAAGTCGGAAGTTTACATACACTTAGGTTGGAGTCATTAAAAACTTGTTTTTCAACCACTCCACAAATGTCTTGTTAACAAACTATAGTTTTGGCAAGTCGGTTAGGGCATCTACTTTGTGCATGACACAAGTAATTTGTCTAACAATGGTTTATAGACAGATTATTTAACTTATAATTCACCGTATCACAATTCCAGTGGGTCAGAAGTTTATATACACTAAGTTGACTGTGCCTTTAAACAGCTTGGAAAATTCCAGAAAATGATGTCATGGCTTTAGAAGCTTCTGATTGACATCATTTGAGTCAATTGGAGGTGTACCTGTGGATGTATTTCAAGGCCTACCTTCAAACTCAGTGCCTCTTTGCTTGACATCATGGGAAAATCAAAAGAAATCAGCCAAGACCTCAGAAAATATTTTTGTAGACCTCCACAAGTCTGGTTCATCCTTGGGAGAACAACATCAAAGGACCTTGTGAAGATGCTGGAGGAAACAGGTACAAAAGTATCTATATCCACAGTAAAACGAGTCCTATATCAACATAACCTGAAAGGCCGCTCAGCAAGGAAGAAGCCACTGCTCCAAAACAGCCATAAAAAAGCCAGACTACGGTTTGCAACTGCACATGGGGACAAAGATCGTACTTTTTTGAGAAATGTCCTCTGGTCTGATGAAACAAAAATAGAACTGTTTGGCCATAATGACCATCGTTATGTTTGGAGGAAAAAGGGGGTCTCTTGCAAGCCGAAGAACACCATCCCAACCATGAAGCACAGGGGTGGCAGCATCATGCTGTGGGGGTGCTTTGCTGCAGGAGGGACTGGTGCACTTCACAAAATAGATGGCATCATGATGAAGGAAAATTAGATGGATATATTGAAGCAACATCTCAAGACATCAGTCAGGAAGTTAAAGCTTGGTCGCAAATGGGTCTTCCAAATGGACAATGACCCCAAGCATACTTCCAAAGTTGTGGAAAAATGGCTTAAGGACATCAAAGTCAAGGTATTGGAGAGGCCATCACAAAGCCCTGACCTCAATCCTATAGAAAATGTGTGGGCAGAACTGAAAAAGCTTGTGCGAGCAAGGAGGCCAACTAACCTGACTCAGTTACCCCAGCTCTGTCAGGAGGAATGGGCCAAAATTCAGCCAACTTATTGTGGGAAGCTTGTGGAAGGCTACCCGAAACGTTTGACCCAAGTTAAACAATTTAAAGGCAATGCTACCAAATACTAATTGAGTGTATGTAAACTTCTGACCCACTGGGAATGTGATTAAATAAATAAAATATGAAATAAATCATTCTCTCTACTATCTAGTCTCCCGAGTGGCGCAGTGGTCTAAGGCACTGCATTGCAGTGCTAGCTGTGCCACTAGAGATCCTGGTTCGAATCCAGGCTCTGCTGTAGCCGGCCGCAACCGGGAGACCAATGGGGCGGCGCACAATTCGTCCAGGGTAGGGGAGGGAATGGGCGGTAGCTTAGTTGGTAGAGCATGGCGTTTGCAACGCCAGGGTTGTGGGTTTGTTTCCCACGGGGGACCAGTATGAAAAATTTAATAATGTATGCACTCACTAACTGTAAGTCGCTCTGGATAAGAGCGTCTGCTAAATGACTAAAATGTAAAATGTAATGAAGAGACAGGACAAGGCATACAGTATGTTCTGTGTACCTGTCCGCAGCCACTTCCCATTCACTGTGAGGAACACACTGGCCTTGTCGAACCATTGTTCGCTGCAGACACGGCACACATATTCCTCTGTCTTCCAGTGTGACCCTCTCCAGTCTCAGGGACACGTTCCCTCTCCAACCCCCCAGTTAGAGACACTAGGCGGTCCACAGGGGCCTTCTGGATCTTGTGGTCCTCGTATAACAAGGCAGGGCTGTAGGAGTTTTAGGGCTGGTACCAGCGAACCTCCAATGGCTCTGCGTTGAAGAGAGGTGAGAGTTCTCAAAGTACAGAGACAGGGGAGCCTGACCATGCCCTGATTGGACCATCAGGAACTGACACAGAGAAGTCATCTAGACCTTGGGTAAGAGATAGCGTTATAGAGATGAAATATTTGAGAGGGATTCTCAGACTGTTTTATCCTGCAAATGGAAACTTTTGAAATTAACTGGGTGTAAACATTCTCACCAGGCTTTTGAGATGTGATGGGAACAGTGAGGACAGCCAGTATCACCATCTTCAGACACAACCCTGTGGTAAAGACAGGGCCGGCGTTATGGACGGGCCTTAGGTGGCCTGGCCCGCCCTACCGTACCTCCTTGTCGGTCCAAATAAAATATTGATAATATATTTGACTGATGCGTGCCTTAGTATGTTTAGACCATGTATCTGATGCTGTCTGGACCAAAAGAGTATGGCATGTCATACTATTTCTGGCAAGACAGAATCAGATACATGGGCTACATATGTTTCGCTCGCTAGGATTCTTTCTCCAATGAAATAGTTTCAGCAGAGAGGAATCGGCGAAGCGAGAGGGCTCACTCTCGTCAAAATCTGTCCAGTATAAGCCCAATGCGTTTCTATGGGAATAATATTCAGACCTAAGCATGTCTCCTGCCTTCCCACCTTTGGGACAACGACTCCCACTGTTAGGACAGAGACATGAGTATCTCGTCAATATATACAGCTCTCTGGTTTTCAGCCTCTTGCGAATTGGAGAAGAAAGTTGCACTGTTAGGATGATGGATTGCCTAAAGTAAATGTATATTTCGCCAACATTATATAATTACTCCTGTCTAAATAAAATCATTGAAAATACTTCACCAGGGAGCATGGCTTAGCCACAGAGGATCATTATTATATATTTTTTTGCTTTGGATTGTTTCAATTCACAAGTGTGTTTGGGAAGCCCACGATTTGCATAGTGCGTGTGGCAGTAGGTCTATCTGATTGAATTGCAGCTGTCAGTGAAAATAGTCTAAAATATGTGTGAAGATAATGTGTGAAGAAGGGGAGGGGAGTGTGTCGAATATATGGTGCGTCTCTCTCCAGAATGCATACATATGTAGGACATTATTATCATGACAGAAAACATAGGAAGTGAAGTGTGAGGAAGCCATACACCTACCACTTATGAAACATGGTAGGTAAGTAAGCAAATAAGTAAGTAGCAAGCAAGTAGATTAGTAAATAACGGTATGTACTCATTCAAGGGTTTTTCTTTATTTGTACTATATTTTAAATTGTAGAATAATAGTGAAGACATCAAAACCTTGAAATAACAAATATGGAATCATGTAGTAACCAATAAAGTGTTAAACAAATCAAAATATATTTTATATTTGAGATTCTTCAAATAGCCACCATTTGCCTTGATCACAGCTTTGCAAACTCTTGGCATTCTCTCAACCAGCTTCATGAGGTAGTCACCTGGAATGTATTTCAATTAACAGGTGTGCCTTCTTAAAAGTTAATTTGTGCAATTTCTTTCCTTCTTAATGCGTTTGAGCCAATCAGTTGTGTTGTGACAAGGTACTGGGGGGGTATACAGAAGATAGCCCTATTTGGTAAAAGACCAAATCCATATTATGGCAAGAACAGCTCAAATAAGCAAAGAGAAACGACAGTCCATCAATACTTTAAGACATGGTCAGACAAAACTGAACATTTCAAGAACTTTGAAAGTTTCTTCAAGTGCAGTCGCAAAAACCATCAAGCGCTATGATGAAACTGGCACTCATGAGGACCGCCACAGGAATGGAAGACCCAGAGTTACCTCTACTGCAGAGGATAAGTTCAATAGAGTTACCAGCCTAAAAAATTGCAGAGTTCAAGTAATGACACATCTCAACATCAACCCTTCAGAGGGGACTGTGTGAATCAACCTTCATGGTCGAATTGCTGCAAAGAAACCACTACTAAAGGACACCAATAAGAAGAAGAGACCTGGTTGGGCCAACAAAGACAAGCAATGGACATTAGACTGGTGGAAATGTGTCCTTTGGTCTGGAGTTCAAATTTGAGATATTTGGTTCCAACCACCATTTCTTTGTGAGACGTGGTGTGGGTGACCGGATAATCTCCGCATGTCTATTTCCCACTGTAAAGTAGGGAGGAGGAGGTGTTATGGTGTGGGGGTGCTTTGCTGGTGACACTGTCTGTGATTTATTTAGAATTCAAGGCACACTTAACCAGCATGGGTACCACAGCATTCTCCAGCGATACGCCATCCCATCTGGTTTGGGCTTAATGGGACTATCATTTGTTTTTCAACAGGACAATGACCCAACACACCTCCAGGCTTTGTAAGGGCTATTTTACCAAGAAGGAGAATGGTGGAGTGCTGCATCAGATGACCTGGCCTCCACAATCCCCCAACCTCAACCCAATTGAGATGGTTTGGGATGAGTCGGACGGCAGAGTGAAGGAAAAGCAGCCAACAAGTGCTCAGCAGATATGGGAACTCCTTCAAGACTGTTGAAAAAGCATTCCAGGTGAATCTGGTTGAGAGAATGCCAAGAGTGTGCAAAGCTGTCATCAAGGCAAAGGGTGGCTATTTGAAGAATCTCAAATATAAAATATATTTGGATTTGTTTAACACTTTTTTGGTTACTACATGATTCCATATGTGTTATTTCATAGTTTTAATGTAGAAAATAGTAAAAATAAAGAAAAACCCTTGAATGAGTAGGTGTGTCCAAACTTTTGACGGGTACTGTAAGTAAGTAGGTAAGTATTTGTGTTAGCAGTACTCTTTGAACACTTTTTTTCATCAACCACAATGAAAACATACGTAGATGCAGGGTCCTGCTGTAAAGTGGAATCGTGAAATTAATCTGCTATTTGTCCATCATGTTTATCCAGCCAATATGAATTGTAAAAGTAGAGACGAATAAACATAGAGACCCTGTGAATCTGAACTTTGGATGACAGGAGGTAAACCTAACAATATAAAATCACATATTTTAAGATTAAAGCAATGATATGATTGGAGCGAAAGAAAGTATTTCTAATGGAGAGGGGGTAATTAAAGGGGAATAATAAGAAGAGCAGGGGAACCGGCTTCAAGGTCCATATTTTAATTTGAGGGCTATAGATTCATGACCCTCTGACATATAAAAGCATATCTATTTACAAGAGCGTCATGCACCCCAATCTGAGGGGGCACAAAGTACGTGAGGATGGCTGGGTGGTGTTGAACTTTGCATTTTTCAAACAGCTGAAAAGCTTTTTCCTACTGTTTTAGCGAGAGCCCACAAGGAGGGTCACGCGCCCTCCAAGCCAAGATTTACAGTTGTTATAAACTGCTCTCCCCTTCTCCTTTTACGACTCCATTTGGCGAAAGGCTCGGCACATGCTTACTCAGGCTGACTGGCTCTCGTTCAGGCAAATGATACATAAGTGCACTCAGGCTATCCGGAAGGCTAAGGCTAGTTACTTTAAGGAGCAGTTCTCTCTCTGTGGGTCTAATCCCAAGAAGTTCTGGAAAACGGTTAAAGACCTGGAGAATAAACCCTCCTCCTCACAGCTGCCCATGTCTTTTAATGTTGATGATGTGGTTGTTACTAACAAAGAGCACATGGCTGAGCTCTTTAATCACCACTTCATTAAGTCAGGATTCCTATTTGACTCAGCCATGCCTCCTTGCCCGTCCAACATTTCCTCATCTCCCAGTCCTTCTAATGCGACTAGCCCTGATGCTCCTCCCTCTTTTTACCCTGCCCCGCTACAAAGTTTCTCCCTGCAGGCGGTCACGGAGTCCGGGGTGCTAAAGGAGCTCCTTAAACTTAACACCAAAAAAACATCTGGGTCAGATGGTTTAGACCTATTCTTCTTTAAGGTTGCAGCCCCTATCATCACCAAGCCTGTCTCTGACCTTTTTAACCTGTCTCTCCTCTCTGGGGAGGTTCCCATTGCTGGAAGGCAGCCATGGTGCGTCCTTTATTTAAAGGGGGAGATCAAGCTGATCCTAACTGTTATAGGCCAATTTCTATTTTGCCCTGTTATTCAAAAGTGTTGGAAAAACTTGTCAATATTCAGCTGACTGGCTTTCTTGATGTCTATAGTATTCTCTCTGGTATGCAATCTGGTTTCCGCTCAGGCTATGGATGTGTCACTGCAACCTTAAAGGTCCTAAATGATGTCACCATTGCCCTTGATTCTAAGCAATGTTGTGCTGCTGTTTGTATTGACATGGCCAAAGCTTTTGATACGGTAGGCCATCCCATCCCGGCTAAGGAGTATTGGTGTCTCTGAGGGGTCTTTGGCCTGGTTTGCTAACTACCTCTCTCATAGAGTGCAGTGTCCAAAGTCAGAACATCTGCTATCTCAGCCACTGCCTGTCACCAAGGGAGTAACCCAAGGCTCGATCCTAGGCCCCACACTCTTCTCAATTTACATCAACAAAATAGCTCAGGAAGTAGGAAGCGCTTTCATCCATTTATATGCAGATGATACAGTCTTATACTCAGCTGGCCCCTCCCCGGATTTTGTGTTAAACGCTCTACAACTTTCTTAGTGTCCAACAAACTTTCTCTGCCCTTAACCTTGTTCTGAACACCTCCAAAACAAAGGTAAGAAGAATGCCCCTCTCCCCACTGATGTGATTACCACCTCTGAGGGTTCAGAGTTTGGGGTAGTCACCTCATACAAGTACTTGGGAGTATGGCTAGACAGTACACTGTCCTTCTCTCAGCACCTATCAAAGCTGCAGGCTAAGGTTAAATCTAGACTTGGTTTCCTCTATCATAATTGCTCCTCTTTCACCCCAGCTGCCAAACTAACCCTGATTCAGATCCTACCCATGCTAGATTACGGAGACACAATTTATAGATTGGCAGGTAAGGGTGCTCTCGAGCGGCTAGATGTTCTTTATCATTCGACCATCAGATTTGCCACCAATGCTCCTTATAGGACACATCACTGCACTCTATACTCCTCTGTAAACTGGTCATCTCTGTATACCCGTTGCAAGACCCACTGGTTGATGCTTATTTACAAAACCCTCTTAGGCCTCACTCCCCCTATCTGAGATACCTACTGCAGCCCTCATCCTCCACATATAACACCCGTTCTGCAAGTCACATTCTGTTAAAGGTCCCCAAAGCACACACATCCCTGGGTCGCTCCTCTTTCCAGTTCTCTGCAGCTAGCAACTGGAACAAGCTGCAAAAAACACTCAAGCTGGACAGTTTTATCTCCATCTCTTCATTCAAAGACTCAATCATGGACACTCTTACTGACAGTTGTGGCTGCTTCGCGTGATGTATTGTTGTCTCTACCTTCCTGCCCTTTGTGCTGTTGTCTGTGCCCAATAATGTTTGTACCATGTCTTGTGCTGCTACCATGTTGTGCTGCTGCCTTGTTGTGTTGCTACCATGTTGTTTTCATGTTGGGTTGCTACCTTGCTGTGTTGTCGTGTGTTGCTGCCATGCTATGTTGTGGTCTTAGGTCTCTCTTTATGTAGTGTTGTGTTGTCTCTCTTGTTGTAATGTGTGTTTAGTCCTATATTTATATTTTTTAATTTTTTTAATCCCAGCCCCCGTCCCTGCAGGAGGCCTTTTGCCTTTTTTTAAGCCGTTGTTGTAAATAAGAATTTGTTCTTAACTGACTTGCCTAGTTAAATAAAGGTTAAATAAAAAAATGAAATACAAATATTTAGAACCTACTGGCTAAAGAAATGTAATCCTAGGGGCTGTTGAACTGTTTTCTGTACAGTAGAAACATTCTGATTTATCTTTATCTAAATCTTAGATTTATCTCAAAGGGACATGACTGTGCTGAATTCTCAGAATCAACAGGATGGTCCCGTGATTCCCTGTCCGGACTAATCGGCCCGCTCTCTGTGAGTATCCCTATAAATTACAGGACTTGCTAACAGACTGCAGATACATTTTCTTCGCGGCAAGGCCATACAAATTGAACAGAGTGATCCATATCTCCGTAGTGCCGGAAGACGTGCGTAAATAGGGCCTCCGCAGTCTGTAGGGCCGTAGGGAGACCGGGCAGAGGAATGAGACGACAGGACTTAGAAAACCGATCCACAATGACCAGGATCGTGGTGTTCCCTTGTGACGAGGGAAGGTCCGTAACAAAATCCACCGATAGGTGGGACCACGGCCGTTGTGGAACGGGTAGGGGTTGTAATTTCCCTCTGGGCAGGTGTCTAGGTGCCTTACACTGGGCGCACACCGAGCAGGAGGAAACATAAACTCTCACATCCTTAGCTAAAGTGGGCCACCAGTACTTCCCACTAAGACAGTGCACTGTCCGACTGATGCCAGGATGACCAGAGGTGGGTGACGTGTGAGCCCAATAGATCAATCGATCGCGGACATCTAACGGCACATACATACGACCCTCTGGACACTGGGGGGGAGTGGGCTCTGTACGTAACGCCCGCTCGATGTCCGCGTCAACCTCCCACACCACCGGTGCCACCAGACACGAAGCCGGAAGTATGGGAGTGGGCTCCATGGACCTCTCCTCTGTGTCATACAGCCGGGACAGAGCGTCTGCCTTAGCGTTCTGGGAACCTAGTCTGTAAGAAAGGGTGAACACAAAACAGGTGAAAAACATGGCCCACCTTGCCTAGTCTCCTCGCCGCCCGGATGTACTCCAGATTGCGGTGGTCAGTCAAAATGAGGAATGGGTGTTTAGCCCCCGCAAGCCAATGCCTCCACGCTTTCAGAGCCTTAACCACAGCTAACAGCTCCCGGTCCCCCACATCATAGTTGCGCTCCGCCGGGCTGAGCTTCTTCGAAAAGAAAGCACAGGGGCGGAGCTTTGGTGGCGTACCCGAGCGCTGAGACAGTACAGCTCCTATCCCAGCCTCGGACGCGTCCACCTCTACTGTGAAGGCCAAGGAGGGATCCGGATGAGCCAGCACTGGAGCCGAGGTAAACAGGTCCTTCAGGTGACCAAAAGCCCTGTCCGCCTCAGCTGACCACTGCAGTCGCACGGGTCCCCCCTTCAGCAAGGAGGTAATGGGAGCCGCTACCTGACCAAAGCCCCGGATAAACCTCCGGTAGTAGTTGGCAAACCCTAAGAATCGCTGCACCTCCTTAACCTAGGTTGGAGTCGGACAATTACGCACGGCCGAAATGCGATCAATCTCCATCTCCACCCCTGATGCGGACAGGTGGTACCCTAGGAAGGAGACAGACTTTTGAAAGAACAGACATTTCTCCGCCTTGACGTACAGGTCATGTTCCAACAGTCGACCAAGCACCTTGCGCACCAGGGACACATGCTCGGCTCGTGAAGCGGGGTATATGAGAATGTCATCTATATACACCACTACACCTTGTCCATGCAGGTCCCTGAAAATCTCATCAACAAAGGATTGGAAAACTTATGGAGCATTCATCAACCCGTAAGGCATGACGGGCGGCAGGTAGCTTAGTGGTTAAGAGCGTTGTGCCAGTAACCGAAAGGTCGCTGGTTCTAATCCCCGAGCCGACTAGGTGAAAAATCTGTCGATGTGCCCTTGAGCAAGGCACTTAACCCTAATTGCTCCTGTAAGTCGCTCTGGATAAGAGCGTCTGCTAAATGACAAAAACAACAAAAAACAACAAAACAACGAAGTACTCATAGTGCCCAGATGTGGTACTAAATGCCGTGTTCCACTCATCCCCCTCCCGGATACGCACCAGGTTGTACGCGCTCCTGAGATCCAATTTGGTGAAGAAGCGCGCCCCATGCAAAGACTCCGTCATACTAGCAATGAGAGGTAGTGGATAACTGTACTTAACAGTGATCTGATTGAGACCACGGTAGTCAATGCACGGGCGTAAACCTCCATTCTTCTTCTTCACAAAAAAGAAACTTGAGGAGACAGGTGAAGTGGAAGGCCGAATGTATCCCTGTCCCAGAGATTCGGAGACATATGTTTCCATAGCAGCCGTCTCTTCCTATGACAGAGGATACACGTGACTCCGGGGAAGTGCAGGGCCTACCTGGAGATTTATCACACAATCCCCCTGTCGATGGGGTGGTAATTGAGGCGAGAGCCAAATCGGCATATTCTGGGGGGAATGTGCATAGTGGAGACCTGGTTTGGACTTTCCACCGTAGTTGCACCTATGGAAACACCTACACACCTCCCCGAGCACTGACGTGACCATCCCTTGAGAGCTCTCTGTTGCCATGAAATCATGGGGGCATGAGAGGTTAACCAGGGAAGCCCCAATCAGAAAGAGACTAATTCTCTCCTCATGACCCTCCTGCATTTTCATCCAGAGTGGAGCTGTGACCTCCCTAATCAGGCCTGACTCTAAAGGGCGACTATCTAAGGCATGTACGGGGAAGGGCACATCAACAGGAACAGTAGGAATCCCTAATCTACGGGAAAACATACGATCAATAAAGTTCCCAGCTGCGCCTGAATCTACGAGCGCCTTATGCTGGGAATGTGGGGAAAACTCCGGAAATTCGATGGCAATACACATGTGCGCAACAGGGCGCTCTGGGTGAGTCGGGTGCCTACTCCCCTTGGACGGTCCACCAGTGCTCTGTCTGCTGCCTCAACTCCCTGAGGACCCTCCCCAGCACCGACCAGCAGTGTGTCCTCTGCGGCCACAGTTGGTGCAGGAGACGGCCCCCCTTCCGGTCTCCCTGAGAGCAGCACCTCCGAGCTCCATCGGTGTAGGGTCGGATGTGCTGGGGGATGGAATGGACAGACCCTGATCCGTACGTCCGCGGGTGGCCAACAGGTTATCCAGCCTTATCGACAAATCTACCAGCTGGTCCAGGTTAAGGGTGGTGTCCCTGCAGGCCAGCTCCCGACGAACATCCTCCCGTAGGCTGCATTGGTAGTGGTCAATCAGGGCCCTCTCATTCCATCCCGTGCTGGCAGCCAGGGTCCTGAAGTCCAGTGCGAAGTCCTGTGCGCTCCTCTTCCCCTGTCTGAGGTGGAACAGACGTTCCCCCGTCGCTCTTCCCTCCGGTGGATGATCGAATACCGCCCGGAAGCGGCGAGTGACATTTTCATAGCGCACCGACGCCGCGTCTATTCCTCCCCACTCAGCGTTGGCCCACTCGAGCGCTCTCCCCGACAGACAGGAGATGAGGGAGCCGGGTGGATGGTCGCCAGGTAGAGCTCTACCTGGAGCAGAAAACCCTGGCACCCGGCAGCTGTACCATCATATGCCCTCGGGAGCGAGAGCCGGATCCCACTGGACCCAGGTGATGAATGGGGTGGACAGCGGTGTGGGTTACTGTGTAGTTGGAGGAGGTGTAGGAAAACCACCTCTCTCCCATCGCTCCATGGTGTTCAACACACGCTCCATTGCTGTGCTGAGAGTCTGTATCATGGTCGCCTGCTGTTGGACGCGTTCCTCCACTGATCCGGAAGGAATTAATGTACCTGCTGACTCCATTTGAGGTGCGTGTTTCTGTCAGGCGTCCGTGTGTAGCGGTAGGACGGAGTCAGGCACAGGACACAGAGCTAGTTGACAACGTACTTTACACGTAAATATAAAATGAACATACAATCCACGCAGGGAGGACAATCCCGCTCACCAGTCGATAATACCAAACATAGAACAAACACACACACAACACAGTGGGAGCCAGAGGGTTAAATAGGGAACAAATCATAGACATAATGGGAACCAGGTGTGTACAATGAAGACAAAACAAGTAGACCACAGAAACATAGATCGGTAGCAGCTAGTACTCCGGTGACGACGAACGCCGAAGCCTGCCCGAGCAAGGAGGAGGGGCAGCCTCGGCTGAATCCGTGACATGGTGCCCCTCTTATACTGAACAAAAATATAAATGCAACATGTAAAGTGTTGGTCCCATGTTTCATGAGCTGAAGTAAATTATCCCAGAAAAAGCTTATTTCTCTCAAATGTTGTGCACAACTTTGTTTACATCCCTGTTAGTGAGCATTTCTCCTTTGCCAAGATACAGTGGGGGAAAAAAGTATTTAGTCAGCCACCAATTGTGCAAGTTCCCCCACTTAAAAAGATGAGAGAGGCCTGTAATTTTCATCATAGGTACGTCAACTATGACAGACAAATTGAGATTTGTATTTCTCCAGAAAATCACATTGTAGGATTTTTAATGATTTTATTTGCAAATTATGGTGGAAAATAAGTATTTGGTCACCTACAAACAAGCAAGATTTCTGGCTCTCACAGACCTGTAACTTCTTCTTTAAGAGGCTCCTCTGTCCTCCACTCGTTATCTGTATTAATGGCACCTGTTTGAACTTGTTATCAGTATAAAAGACACCTGTCCACAACCTCAAACAGTCACACTCCAAACTCCACTATGGCCAAGACCAAAGAGCTGTCAAAGGACACCAGAAACAAAATTGTAGACCTGCACCAGGCTGGGAAGACTGAATCTGCAATAGGTAAGCAGCTTGGTTTGAAGAAATCAACTGTGGGAGCAATTATTAGGAAATGGAAGACATACAAGACCACTGATAATCTCCCTCGATCTGGGGCTCCACGCAAGATCTCACCCCGTGGGGTCAAAATGATCACAAGAACGGTGAGCTAAAATCCCAGAACCACATGGGGGGACCTAGTGAATGACCTGCAGAGAGCTGGGACCAAAGTAACAAAGCCTACCATCAGTAACACACTACGCCGCCAGGGACTCAAATCCTGCAGTGCCAGACGTGTCCCCCTGCTTAAGCCAGTACATGTCCAGGCCCGTCTGAAGTTTGCTAGAGTGCATTTGGATGATCCAGAAGAGGATTGGGAGAACGTCATATGGTCAGATGAAACCAAAATATAACTTTTTGGTAAAATCTCAACTCGTCGTGTTTGGAGGACAAAGAATGCTGAGTTGCATCCAAAGAACACCATACCTACTGTGAAGCATGGGGGTGGAAACATCATGCTTTGGGGCTGTTTTTCTGCAAAGGGACCAGGACGACTGATACGTGTAAAGGAAAGAATGAATGGAGCCATGTATCGTGAGACTTTGAGTGAAAACCTCCTTCCATCAGCAAGGGCATTGAAGATGAAACGTGGCTGGGTCTTTCAGCATGACAATGATCCCAAACACACCGCCCGGGCAACGAAGGAGTGGCTTCATAAGAAGCATTTCAAGGTCCTGGAGTGGCCTAGCCAGTCTCCAGATCTCAACCCCATAGAAAATCTTTGGAGGGAGTTGAAAGTCTGTGTTGCCCAGCGACAGCCCCAAAACATCACTGCTCTAGAGGAGATCTGCATGGAGGAATGGGCCAAAATACCAGCAACAGTGTGTGAAAACCTTGTGAAGACTTACAGAAAACGTTTGACCTGTGTCATTGCCAACAAAGGGTATATAACAAAGTATTGAGAAACTTTTGTTATTGACCAAATACTTATTTTCCACCATAATTTGCAAATAAATTCATAAAAAATCCTACAACGTGATTTTCTGGAATTTTTTTTCTCATTTTGTCTGTCATAGTTGATGTGTACCTATGATGAAAATTACAGGCCTCTCTCATCTTTTTAAGTGGGAGAACTTGCACAATTGGTGGCTGACTAAATACTTTTTTATACAAATACAAGTATTTTATACACTGCCGATTTTGCAGGTTTTCCTACTTACAAAAGCATGTAGAAGTCTGTAATTTTTATCATAGGTACACTTCAACTGTGAGAGACGGAATCTAAAACAAAAATCCAGAAAATCACATTGTATGATTTTTAAGTAATCAATTTGCATTTTATTGCATGACATAAGTATTTGATACATCAGAAAAGCAGAACTTAATATTTGGTACAGAAACCTTTGTTTGCAATTACAGAGATCATACGTTTCCTGTAGGTCTTCACCAGGTTTGCACACACTGCAGCAGGGATTTTGGCCCACTCCTCCATACAGACCTTCTCCAGATCCTTCAGGTTTCGGGGATGTCACTGGGCAATACGGACTTTCAGCTCCCTCCAAAGATTTTCTATTGGGTTCAGGTCTGGAGACTGGCTAGGCCACTCCAGGACCTTGAGATGCTTCTTACGGAGCCACTCCTTAGTTGCCCTGGCTGTGTGTTTCGGGTCGTTGTCATGCTGGAAGACCCAGCCACGACCCATCTTCAATGCTCTTACTGAGGGAAGGAGGTTGTTGGCCAAGATCTCACGATACATGGCCCCATCCATCCTCCCCTCAATACGGTGCAGTTGTCCTGTCTCCTTTGCAGAAAAGCATCCCCAAGGAATGATGTTTCCACCTCCATGCTTCACGGTTGGGATGGTGTTCTTGGGGTTGTACTCATCCTTCTTCTTCCTCCAAACACGGCGAGTGGAGTTTAGACCAAAAAGCTCTATTTTTGTCTCATCAGACCACATGACCTTCTCCCATTCCTCCTCTGGATCATCCAGATGGTCATTGGCAAACTTCAGACGGGCCTGGACATGCGCTGGCTTGAGCAGGGGGACCTTGCGTGCGCTGCAGGATTTTAATCCATGACGGCGTAGTGTGTTACTAATGGTTTTCTTTGAGACTGTGGTCCCAGCTCTCTTCAGGTCATTGACCAGGTCCTGCCGTGTAGTTCTGGGCTGATCCCTCACCTTTCTCATGATCATTGATGCCCCACGAGGTGAGATCTTGCATGGAGCCCCAGACCGAGGGTGATTGACCGTCATCTTTGACTTCTTCCATTTTCTAATAATTGCGCCAACAGTTGTTGCCTTCTCACCAAGCTGCTTGCCTATTGTCCTGTAGCCCATCCTAGCCTTGTGCAGGTCTACAATTTTATCCCTGATGTCCTTACACAGCTCTCTGGTCTAGGCCATTGTGGAGAGGTTGGAGTCTGTTTGATTGAGTGTGTGGACAGGTGTCGTTTATACAGGTAACGAGTTCAAACAGGTGCAGTTAATACAGGTAATGAATGGAGAACAGGAGGGCTTCTTAAAGAAAAACTAACAGGTCTGTGAGAGCCGGAATTCTTACTGGTTGGTAGGTGATCAAATACTTATGTCATACAATAAAATGCAAATTAATTACTTAAAAATCATACAATGTGATTTTCTGGATTTTTGTTTTAGATTTCGTCTCTCACAGTTGAAGTGTACATATGATAAAAATTACAGACCTCTACATGCTTTGTAAGTAGGAAAACCTGCAAAATCGGCAGCGTATCAAATACTTGTTCTCCCCACTGTGTATATATATATATATATAGACATTGTCAAAGAAGTGAGGATCATCATTATTTGGTCTGTAAAAGTTAATGAGCCATATCTGTTTATGGTCCAATAACATATTTAAAATAATCCATGTTCCTTGCGTATCTGTTTGGACAATTTGCACATTCGGATCGAAATTACTATTAATTAATATCATCACCCTTTTTGAGTTTCTTTGCCCATGGGAGTATACAGTGGGGGGAAAAAGTATTTAGTCAGCCACCAATTGTGCAAGTTCTCCCACTTAAAAAGATGAGAGAGGCCTGTAATTTTCATCATAGGTACACGTCAACTATGACAGACAAAATGAGAATTTTCTTTTCCAGAAAATCACATAGTAGGATTTTTAATGAATTTATTTGCAAATTATGGTGGAAAATAATTATTTGGTCAATAACAAAAGTTTCTCAATACTTTGTTATATACCCTTTGTTGGCAATGACACAGGTCAAACGTTTTCTGTAAGTCTTCACAAGGTTTTCACACACTGTTGCTGGTATTTTGGCCCACTCCTGCATGCAGATCTCCTCTAGAGCAGTGATGTTTTGGGGCTGTCGCTGGGCAACACGGACTTTCAACTCCCTCAAAGATTTTCTATGGGGTTGAGATCTGGAGACTGGCTAGGCCACTCCAGGACCTTGAAATGCTTCTTACGAAGCCACTCCTTCGTTGCCCGGGCAGTGTGTTTGGGATCATTGTCATGCTGAAAGACCCAGCCACGTTTCATCTTCAATGCCCTTGCTGATGGAAGGAGGTTTTCACTCAAAATCTCACGATACATGGCCCCATTCTTTCTTTCCTTTACATGGATCAGTCGTCCTGGTCCCTTTGCAGAAAAACAGCCCCAAAGCATGATGTTTCCACCCCCATGCTTCACAGTAGGTATGGTGTTCTTTGGATGCAACTCAGCATTCTTTGTCCTCCAAACACGACGAGTTGAGTTTTTACCAAAAAGTTCTATTTTGGTTTCATCTGACCATATGACATTCTCCCAATCCTCTTCTGGATCATCCAAATGCACTCTAGCAAACTTCAGACGGGCCTGGACATGTACTGGCTTAAGCAGGGGGACACGTCTGGAACTGCAGGATTTGAGTCCCTGGCGGCGTAGTGTGTTACTGATGGTAGGCTTTGTTACTTTGGTCCCAGCTCTCTGCAGGTCATTCACTAGGTCCCCCTGTGTGGTTCTGGGATTTTTGCTCACCGTTCTTGTGATAATTTTGACCCCACAGGGTGAGATCTTGCGTGGAGCCCCAGATCGAGGGAGATTATCAGTGGACTTGTATGTCTTCCATTTCCTAATAATTGCTCCCACAGTTGATTTCTTCAAACCAAGCTGCTCACCTATTGCAGATTCAGTCTTCCCAGCCTGGTGCAGGTCTACAATTTTGTTTCTGGTGTCCTTTGACAGCTCTTTGGTCTTGGCCATAGTGGAGTTTGGAGTGTGACTGTTTGAGGTTGTGGACAGGTGTCTTTTATACTGATAACAAGTTCAAACAGGTGCTATTAATACAGGTAACGAGTGGAGGACAGAGGAGCCTCTTAAAGAAGAAGTTACAGGTCTGTGAGAGCCAGAAATCTTGCTTGTTTGTAGGTGACCAAATACTTATTTTCCACCATAATTTGCAAATAAATTCATTAAAAATCCTACAGTGTGATTTTCTGGATTTTTTTTTCTTAATTTGTCTGTCATAGTTGACGTGTACCTATGATGAAAATTACAGGCCTCTCTCATCTTTTTAAGTGGGAGAACTTGCACAATTGGTGGCTGACTAAATACTTTTTTTCCCCACTGTAACTCTTTAGACCCCAATATAACTCTAGAATGCTGCTGTAGATTACTGAGAATTTTCAAGGTAATTTTTTAAATATTTTCTCACACATTTCAAAGAAACAGACATTGCTCAAAAACAAAGAACAAATGACAATTACAAGTGAACTTAGTTTTAAAGAGCACAACCTCTTCTTTAATATGACACCACATTCATGTCAATAGGAATAATACTTGTTTTATCTTCCATTGTGTATAGACACTCACTATCAAGAAAGGATTAACACTCAACACAACAAAAAACCTACAGTATTTAAATTACTCCCTCAAAATGTACCAAATATACTATATTGTACAAATATTTTAAAAATAATCCAAAATGTGACCAGAGGACAATATTCAGAACGTATTTCAAAACCCACACAATGTAGGCTATTGTATTGACAAAGACTCTTACTTCTGTAACAATTTAAAAATGCAAACAACTATTCAGAGACTATTTCAAAATGTAGATAACCTCTCTCAAAAAGATTTAGTACAGACAAGGTCTGACACAAAATGTAGAAATAGTAGCCTACTTTGACAACAATTCAGTGAATTGGATGTGGTGGTGGACAGGTTGGTGTTAAACACCAGATATAAAAAATACTCCTAACACTTTTAAAAACAACTTAAAAACCCCTGCCTCGCCTGGTTCACCAACTACTTCTCAGATAGAGTTCAGTGTGTCAAATCGGAGGGCCTGTTGTCTGGACCTATGGCAGTCTCTATGGGGGTGCCACAGGGTTCAATTCTTGGGCCGACACTTTTCTCCGTGTATATCAATGATGTCGCTCTTGCTGCTGGTGACTCTCAGATCCACCTCTACGCAGACGACACCATTTTGTATACATCTGGCCCTTCATTGGACACTGTGTTAACAAACCTCCAAACGAGCTTCAATGCCATACAACAATCCTTCAGTAGCCTCCAACTGCTCTTAAACACTAGTAAAACTAAATGCATGCTTTTCAATCGAACGCTGCTGGCACCCGCCCACCCGACTAGAATCACCACTCTCGACGGGTCTGACCTAGAGTATGTGGACAACTACAAATACCTAGGTGTCTGGTTAGACTGTAAACTCAACTTCCAGACTCACATAAAGAATCTCCAATCCAAAGTTAAATCTAGAATCGGCTTCCTATTTCGCAATAAAGCCTCCTTCACTCATGCTGCCAAACATGCCCTCGTAAAACTGACTATCCTACCGATCCTTGACTTCGGCGATGTAATTTACAAAATAGCCTCCAACACTCTACTCAGCAAATTGGATGTAGTCTATCACAGTGCCATCCGTTTTGTCTCCAAAGCCCCATACACTACCCACCACTGTGACCTGTACGCTCTTGTTGGCTGGTCCTCACTACATGTTCGTCGTCAAACCCTCTGGCTCCAGGCCATCTATAAATCACTGCTAGGCAAATCCCCGCCTTATCTTAGCTCATTGGTCACCATAGCAGCACCCACCCGTAGTCTGCGCTCCAGCAGGTATATCTCACTGGTCATTCCCAAAGCCAACACCTCCTTTGGCCGCCATTCCTTCCAGTTCTCTGCTGCCAATGACTGGAACGAATTGCAAAAATCTCTGAAGCTGGAGACTCTTATCTCCCTCACTAACTTTAAGTATCAGTTGTCAGAGCACCTTACCGATCACTGCACCTGTACACAGCCCATCTGAAATTAGCCCACCCAACTACCTCATCCCTATATTGTTATTTATTTTGCTCTTTTGCACCCCAGTATCTCTATTTGCACATAATCTCTTGCACATCTAGCATTCCAGTGTTAATACTAATTGTAATTATTTTGCACTATAGCCTATTTATTGCCTTACCTCCATAACTTGCTACATTTGCACACACTGTAAATATCACTGTATATATTTTCTGTTGTATTTTTTGACTTTATGTTTTTTTACCCCATATGTAACTCTGTGTTGTTGTTTTTATCGCACTGCTTTGCTTTATCTTGGCCAGGTCGCAGTTGTAAATGAGAACTTGTTCTCAACTGGCTTACCTGGTTAAATAAAGGTTAAATAAAATAATTTAAAAAATATATATCACTGCAACTCAATATCATATGAGCTCCACTGCGCGGGCATCTACCCTAACATGACCGCTAAGCTGTCAAATAATAGGAAAATGAGGCAATGTATAGCATATGAATATCTGTACCTAGCAAACAGGACAAACCATGACCTAAGCACAACAGATAAACACAAATTACTCTAATATCCATTTTGGTAGCTAGTTAGCTGGTTTTCTGTATATCTAGCTAGTGAAAGTGACAGCTGAGGTTGACGCTTCTCAAGCGCAGCCCAAATATACCGCCACACACAACTTTTCTTGCCTGACAGACTAGCTAGATAGCTATAGAAAGCAGCTTGAGCCGTTTCCATATGAATTACATCGGTAGAAACAATACTAGTTAGCTGACCATATAACAACTAGTTAGCTGACTATGTACAGCTAAACACTTCCATGAGACAGAGAGCAATCATTCGAGCTCCTGCTTCACCGCTGATGTGCTTGCCTGTACCAACCAAATGATCATTACAGGATTTGCTAATCTGAGAGCTATTACACAAGTTTCACAGAATCAAACATCAACAACCCCAAACATATATCTGCTGTTTACTAATTTCATTCACCTCGACATAAATCGCTTTCAAAGTGCAAGGGCGTGTCCGAATCCGTATCACCAACCAACATAGATACAGCCTCTTCCACAGTGTAAAGTCGTGGCCGCGTCGGCGCCGTCATTTTGAGTAAGTAATGTATTTTTTATTTTTAAAATCTACATGACAGCATACCCTGTTTCCAGTTTCTGTTTCATGACAACAGCCATGTGAATACGACAACAGGTTGTTAGCAAGTTAATTACGCAATATTGACACAGATATTATTGTTAGAAAAACAAGGCAGTTTGCGGCCGTTATAGTAATTTAAAGAAAGGCCGTTGACGGCCACTATGGGCTCTGTAGTTAGACAAGCTAGCTACTCTAACTTGATTGATGGCCTCAAATGGCTTCTTGGTAGCTAGTTATGCGGTTGGGAGATTGGGAACCTATGTGGGTTCCCAACTTCATAAAATTGCTAGGTGGCTAGTAGTAGTTTTTTTACAGGACAAATCCGTGGTAGCACGTGCCCCTGCGCTCCCTATGGGCAAAATGTGAAATAGCACCTTTGAATTCTACAAACAATAACAGAAGAGTGGGAATAATAACTTAGTCCTCCCTCTCCCATAAACTCCCTCACTTAGTCTGAGTGTCTGTACTTCCACTATCTCCTCTTCATCAAACCACACCCCCAAGGCTTACTCATTTACTAAATGTTGATGAAAATCAGACTTCAGTCTCCTATGTCAGAGGATGCACAATTGTATGGGTATGTCAGTCTTTTTCATTATTGGCATCCTGGTCCAGTCTGTTCAATGCACTGAATAGACCACTGACTGGAGGTGTTGCGCTGGAGTTTTGAAAATTAAATGAATTCAATATCTGGTTAGTTTATGTCAATACAGAACTCAACAGCGTTGTTGAGATTCAAATTTCAAGTATAATGTGTCTATGCAGCTGAATTCCCTGTATGTGTCTCGGAGTGTCACAATGGGATTTTATTTATTATTTATTTCCACCTTTGTCATCCAGTCATTTAACTGTTAAGGGGATTTCGTCACAGAACCCAGGGCTGAATACACTTAAGAATGTGTTAGACGACACAACGTTAAAAAAACTGTGGAGATGTGCCTTTGATTCAGCATCATAAAAGGAAAGCATCTGTCGGTCACAATCAAAGAACACTCCAAGTGTTGTAAGAATTGCTTTTCCAGATTCTGGTAGGCTTTGAAATATGAAAGGGCTTTCATTTCCACATACTGGCATTTGAGGGTCACCAGGGACATAATAACATTTTCCTTTTTCATATGTAAAAACCCAGAAACCGTTCTCAGGGGTTAAGGGGACAACAGCCCTTGACTGAGTGGCTTCGTATGTGGCTACACCAACATACCATGACTGTTTCTCTTTGTTAAAAATATTATCTTCCCTCACCCTCACTTCCCAGTATAACTGTCCGGAGCGGAATATGTCCTCACTAAAGACATGAAGAGCCATGGGAACATCAGTTACTTTTGACTTCTTATAAAAAACATTCCTTTTACTTGCATACACGTCTAGGTTAGGGTGAGCAGACTTTGGGTCCAGAGTGATTTCCACTAAAAAAAGAGAATAAGATTTGGTGAATTCATTCACTCACATGGTTTGCTGATATGGATGTAACTTGATGAAGGTACAGCCATGTAATGATATTA
The DNA here is from genome assembly GCF_964263955.1 of Coregonus lavaretus. Taxonomy (NCBI): domain Eukaryota; kingdom Metazoa; phylum Chordata; class Actinopteri; order Salmoniformes; family Salmonidae; genus Coregonus; species Coregonus lavaretus. The sequence goes on along the minus strand of NC_140025.1, from coordinate 27,343,403 downwards.
TGTTAGTTCTTTGATCATGTGTCCTACCTTTGAATCTTTTCACTTCGCCCCATGCTGTAAATGAACAAATCAAATCAGATAAATATTTATCCACTAATCTTATCAACTGAAAATAGACATTGGGTTCCTTTTCGTCTTATGGGTGTTCAATAAATGCTAATAACCCTGAATGACTGTGCTTGTGGGGTGAATAAGTTCTAAAAACCTAGAAAAAAACTTTCAATATTGAAAAGGTATGTCAATATAAATTTACCTTTTGGTTCATTTACATCTTTGTGTGTAGTTGTTTCCTTGGCAGTTTGCATACCACATTCTGCATGAGTAAAACATATGATTATTGACATAGTTTATTATTGATACGTAATATGAATCAACCATATTGATTGATCTCTATGATCGATGCATGATACATTACTCATTAAGTTAAATCCTTAGCTGCTACATTCATTTTTTGACTTATAAATTAATGATATGTACCATTGATTCTCGAAGACTATAACTTATAAATGCCTCATGAACTTAGTTCAACTGTCTTACCACATCAGAGCCCAAAATATAAGATTTACTCCAATGTTTTTAAACAATGTAAATGTAAACAAACACTGTATAGCCTCAAAACACGGTTAAAACTTCCCTGGAAACCCGACGTTGAATTCCATTGAATTCTGCTTCGGGCAGAAATGAGCGTTTGAATCAGGAAAGTTTCCTCTCATGACCTCTACAAGCCAGAATGTTGAATAAATGTATATTTAAACGTACTTTACCGGTGGTCCGTGCGGTTGGTCCTTTTGGCGGTAGGAATTTGAGACAATATATCCACAGGAAACTATAATTACATCAACTTTTCAAAGCGCTGGTAGTGCTTTCAGATTTCTATCACCTGAAGCATACGCGCAAGATAAAAATACATGCATGAGACGCATGCATACTTGCCGAGCTCGTGCCCGTGTTTACATGGTTCTGCGCATTCTTCAGGTGATAGAAATCTGAAAGCACTACCAGCGCTTTGAAAAGTTGATGTAATTATACTTTCCTATTTTTTTTTTAAACAATACAAAACATACACATACAAACGTCAGCATACAAATGCACATAAAACATCAATGACATAACACCTGCTCAGACCCACCTGGTCAAACCCCCATCTCCAGAGCCCACATCACTTTCCAACACATGGCCTCAAACTGCACCATTTTGTTACTCTCCGTCGCCCACGCACTTTCAACATTTAGTTAATAAAACATCTGACCTTTCCATTGTGTTAATGATGGAGGATTGGTTGATTTCCAGTTTTTAAGTATCCGTTTTTTTCAAGATAGTTGATGACAAAAGTATCGTCCAACCTTTCGGGTATCTCACTGCACTCATATGCCATGTCTTGAAATATGCAGACAGACGGATTAAAAGTACATTTACATTGTAATACTTCAGACAGCCAACTTTCTAACTACGCCCATACCTTTTGGACTTTATAGCATTCCCAGAAGGCATGGATTATTGAGTCATTGTTAGTTTTACATGACTCTGCTAATGTGCTGTAAATTTGTGAATTTTGTCTCTTCTATAATAAACTATATAGTTTATACTGGATTAAGTGTACAGTTTTAACTGTAATTTTGTTAGTTGTGTTCCAACATTCTCTCCATCAATATCAGTTATTTTTCAATCTTGGTTCCAATAGTCTATATTTTTTTTCTAAGAGATTGTCAGTTGGAAAGTCTTTCTGCAAGGTATTGTATATCTTACCTACAGTACCGGTCAAAAGTTTTAGAACACCTACTCATTCAAGGGTTTTTCTTTATTTTTACAAATTTCTACATTGTAGAATAATAGTGAAGACATCAAAACTATGAAATAACACATATGGAATCATGTAGTAACCAAAAAAGTGTTAAACACATTTTTGATATTCTTCAAATAGCCACCCTTTGCCTTGATGACAGCTTTGCACACTCTTGGCATTCTCTTAACCAGCTTCACCTGGAATGCTTTTACAACAGTCTTGAAGGAGTTCCCGCATATGCTAAGCACTTGTTGGCTGCTTTTCCTTCACTCTGCGGATCGACTCATCCCAAACCATCTCAATTGGGTTGAAGTCGGGGGATTGTGGAGGCCAGGTCATCTGATGCAGCAATTCATCACTCTCCTTCTTGGTCAAATAGCCCTTACACAGCCTGGAGGTGTGTTGGGTCATTGTCCTGTTGAAAAACATATGATAGTCCCATTAAGCCCAAACCAGATGGGATGGCGTATCGCTGCAGAATGCTGTGGTAGCCATGCTGGTTAAGTGTGCCTTGAATTCCAAATAAATCACAGACAGTGTCACCACACAATAACACCTCCTCCTCCATGATTTACGGTGGGAAATACACATGCAGAGATCATCCGTTCACCCACACCGCGTCTCACAAAGACACGGCGGTTGGAACCAAAAATCTCCAATTTGGACTCCAGACCAAAGGACAAATTTCCACCGGTCTAATGTCCATTGCTCGTGTTTCTTGGCCCAAGCAAGTCTCTTCTTCTTATTGGTGTCCTTTAGTAGTGGTTTCTTTGCAGCAATTCGACCATGAAGGCCTGATTCACACAGACTCCTCTGAACAGTTGATGTTGAGATGTGCATGTTACTTGAACTCTGTGAAGCATTTATTTGGTCTGCCATTTCTGAGGCTGGTATCTCTAATGAACTTATCCTCTGCAGCATTCCTCATGGGAGCCAGTTTCATCATAGCACTTGGTGGTTTTTGCAACTGCACTTGAAGAAACTTTCAAAGTTCTTGAAATGTTCCATATTGACTGAACTTCATGTCTTAAAGTAATGGACTGTCATTTCTCTTTGCTTATTTGAGCTGTTCTTGCCATACTATGGACTTGGTCTTTTACCAAATAGGGCTATCTTCTGTATACCCCCTACTTTGTCACAACACAACTGATTGTCTCAAACGCATTAAGAAGGAAAGAAATTCCACAAATTAACTTTTAAGACGGCACACCTGTTAATTGAAATGCATTCCAGGTGACTACCTCATGAAGCTGGTTGAGAGAATGCCAAGAGTGTGCAAAGCTGTCATCAAGGCAAAGGGTGGCTATTTGAAGAATCTCAAATATAAAATATATTTTGATTTGTTTAACAGTTTTTTGGTTACTACATGATTCCATATGTGTTATTTCATAGTTTTGATGTCTTCACTATTATTCTACAATGTAGAAAACAGTAAAAATAAAGAAAAACCCTTGAATGAGTAGGTGTTCTAAAACTTTTGACCGGTAGTGTATATTGTGAATATCCTTTACTGACTCAAATAGGATTCCCTCAAGATTGCTCTGATGTCCAAAAGATTTCAAATCAAAATGTTCTGATATGAAACTTTTAAGTTGCATGTATTTGAAAATATCTACATTGGTCAGTCAAAAATGGCTTTCTAATTCTGTCATGGAAATACATTTATTTCCTAATTTATTTACGATTTCTATGCCTTTAGTTTTCCATGTATACCAATTTATCGGCGAATTCTTAAAAGCTATCCATATGGTTGTGTTTTTCGGGAGTGATATATTTTCTTCCATGTTGTTATAGTGTTCTTAACTATGAAGTGTTAATGTTCTTAGCTTTATCCTTTGAAAATAGACATGGAAAAGATTCTGGGGATGAGCATGCTAACCTTCAATATGTACCCATTGTTCCTCTAGTGCATTTAATTATATGTAAAGTAAAATCCTTGGGTGGCGAGTTGATACAATTCCAAGTCTAGAAGGTTAAAACCTCCCTCAGACTAAGGAAGATGTTAATCTTTCTTTTTTATTCTATGAGCTTTATTTGCCATACAAAGTCTGTTATGACAGAGTATACTTTTTAAAGAATGTCTTCAGTGGGGTAATTGATATTACCAAGAATAAATATCCAAACTTTGGGAGCCATGCCATTCTGAAGAGGTTAATTCTACCTGTAAGATTTATGGGAAGATTATGCCATTTAATTAGATCTGCTCTCATATTTTTGAGTAATAAAATAAAGTTATTTTTATATCATTGTTGTTTGTTGTCACTTATTAAGTAAGTGTTTTATATTTTTTGTGGTCCACTTAAAGGATTGCTGTAGATCATGAGTAATTTTTTTTTCTTTTGCCATTATTCTGTTTCTTTTTTTTCACATTCATTTTATATCCTAAGATTTTAGAGTATTATGTAAATATTTTTAGCAAGGGGGGCATTGAGTTTTCTATATTGGTCAGGTATATCAGGAGATCATCTGCAAATACGTTTAGTTTATATTCATGTTTACCAATACTGATACCTGTTATCTTTGGGTCTGACTCATGTCTAATTGTTTCTGCAAGTGGTTCAATTGCCTGTGCAAACAGGAGGGGGGAGAGAGGACACCCCTATCTTGTGCTCCTTTTCTAAAGCAATTTCATCAGATAATGTATTACTTGTGTATATTTTTTGCTTTAGAACATTTATATAATATTTGTATTTATTATTTCAGCTGGAAAGTAATGATACTTTCCTGTGGATGTGTTGTCTCACATTTCTACTGCCAAAAGGGCCAACCGCATGGACAACCGTAATGTGGTAAAGTACGTTAAAATATATTTTTATTCTACATTCTGGCTTGTAGAGGTCATGAGAGGAAACGTTCCTGATTCAAACGCTCATTTCTGCCCTTAGTACAATTCAGTGCAACTCAACGTCGGGTTTCCAGGCAAGGTTAAAACTACAATTTTGATATCATGGATGGTCAGTCCTTGCATCCGTAGCTCTGTGTATGAATTTGAGAGTGGTTACATTTATACAGGCCCACGCCTTAGCTTTTAACGAAAACAGAGGTGGGGTGAACACTTTGTTATTGTTTCAATTAAAGACTCTTTAATGGAACAGTACCTTCATTTGGCACTTGACTTTTACCTACTTCACCTGGAGATGTATTAGAAACAGAGTGTCATAGTAAGAAATACCATTTGAAAATAGAAAATCTATTTAATTTGAACACCACCTTACTGAGTTTAATTCTAAACGTATTTTAGTCAATTTCTAATTAAGTGACACATATTATTTAGCTAATGTACTGTAGATATACAGTATACACAATTTTTACATCAAATAATCAACAAACATAATCTTCACTACAAAACACAATAAATGCTCATTCAAGTTACCTTACATTTACATTTACATTTTAGTCATTTAGCAGACGCTCTTATCCAGAGCGACTTACAGTTAGCACATACATTATTTTATCGAACCCACAACCCTGGCGTTGCAAACGCCATGCTCTACCAACTGAGCTACATCCCCTGCCGGCCATTCCCTCCCCTACCCTGGACGACACTGGGCCAATTGTGCGCCGCCCCATGGGTCTCCCGTTCGCGGCCGGCTACGACAGAGCAATGTTAAATAAAAATATAATTAAATAATAAACAAAATGTACCTGCGAAAAGAGCTGTTTCTTCTATTAAAAGAAGACGTTACAAAAAAAAGAAACCAAATATGTTAAAATCATGTTATCAAATGTGTAGAAATACACACAATAGTAACACATATAGAAGTAATACCTGGCCTCTCAGTAGACTCTGTTTTATCTGAAATAAAATGAAACTAATATTAATATAAGTAGGTCATGCAATATTACTTTGTTAAAATGTATTGTATTATATCAGGGATATTTTCAATGTTATCATTACACCTAATATTATAAAGCGGCAAATCCTAACGTTCACTTAAGTTGAATTTTCACAAAGTCTCCAATTGACATCTATGCATGACTAAGTTAACATTTTACTTAAGTGGAAGTTAAGATTTGCCCCTAAATGATTAGACAACACTTAATACCGTCTGCATAGACTGTTCACATTTAATTGAATATGTGTTAGCTTGTTGACATACCAGTTTTTTTGTTCCAGATGAAGAGCCCAATGACAGCAAAGACTAGCAGTAAAATAATCTGAGTTGTGATGAAGGCTCCAAGACTCCAATGACCTATACAAGGATTTATCAAACCATTAAACATTTTACATTTAAAGAAATCTGTACTTAAAATCTGAAGTGAGTCTTATTTTCCAAGTTTATGATCTTGTCTTTTGGTAGATATAGTAACTCGAGACAACATGTTAGAGGTCTTCACCGGTCCACCTGTACCCGAAAAGTCGGGTTGGACCTAGTTGTCATGGGTCTCTGGTATTTGTAATTATAACCGATTTGCCCGTAAGGACCTGTACAGACCCGAACGCGACTGGTGACGTAGAGAGAGAGTGAAAATCTCTTGCTTTTCACGAAAGTGGTGCGTGAAGCTTGCTGTTGTTGCCGGCCAATCACAAGTCATCAAAAGCATCACTATAGTAAAAGAGCCTCCCCGTGTGTAAAGAGAGTTAGGAGATACAGGTAATTGACAAAATAAAGGAAACACCGACAAAGTGTCTTAAAGGGGAATAATGACACATTTCAAAAATGTGTCTAAGTTCCTAAACCCCTCGAACTCGTTGTTGGACTGTCTGTCAAAGTGCAGACCTCTCTCACTCAGGGAGAGCTAGAGCGAAAGCTATGCCACAGGGTTATGCAGCCCCACACTCACTGCAGCGCTAGCTAGAACTGTGGAAAAACGGAAATCTACGAAAAAAATAAACATTCTGTCACAGTGAAAATACTAAATTGGGGAAGTCCAATCAATTGTGAGATATGACATATACATTTTATGTGATAAATTTGGGTCGCGGGTTCACAATTTGATCTTTTCTGAGATCTAACATGGTCATACCATGGAGATGGTCATACCATGGATCATTTTGCTATTTGAATTTGAATTTTAAGACCCTTTAGGTATGAAAAAAAGACGATTTGATAAAATATTGGATTTGGCATTTACTACTATAGGCCATTTGCATTTTAGTCATTTAGCAGACGCTCTTACCCAGAGCGACTTACAGGAGCAATTAGGTTTAAGTGCCTTGCTCAAGGTGACATCAACAGATGTTTCACCTTGTCGGCTCGGGATTTGAACCAGCGACCTTTCGGTTACTGGCTCAACGCTCTTAACCGCTAGGCTACCTGCTTCCATAGAACTGCATTGAATAACACATTCATAAATGGCAAAACAGACAGTCAAAAACATTTATCATAAGGAATAAGGTTTTGACATGTCTGTACTATATCTAGGATATATAAGAAAGCAATGTTGAATACCCGTTTCTTATTGGCTAGAAGGGCATTCTAGAATGGACATTAAAACCAGATAACGGGACAGTTGGAAAAGATATTGGGACACCTTGCAATCATGACGCAACAAGCGCATACACTTGCAGACCGTACTGGCTACAAAGTTACAGAAAGCTAAACCAACAACCACACAAACTAAAATTGGATACATTGCAAACACAGGTCCAAAGAGAAAATGTTATTACTTCCATACTTTCATTTTTTTTAAACCGCTACCGGGTTACCTTCAGATGAGTCCCGTGACACTTGTGGGGGTCGTACAAACTGAGAAGACCATTGTGTTTGTGAGAGCCTCATCTTTCCATATAGTGGTCAGATTAGTTTGTAGCCCAAACGGTTCGAACGCGACACACAGAAGTTGGCACAGATGATACCGACTTCAGACGAGTCCCGTGGAGCTTGTGGGGGTCGTAGAGCAAGACGGAGAACAACATCGTGTTTGTGAGAGGCGTATCTTTCCATAGAGTATTAGTTTACCACTTTCCATTGCATTTGCGTATGTAGTGGATTGAGACGCAGCCAATACAAAAAAACGATCTCTATCTTAAACAGACGGATTTTGATTGGTATTTTTTTATTATGTTGCGTCAATCAACTCTTAAGGATGAATTAACTCAGGAATCACACATGTGGAAGCACCTGCTTTCAATATACTTTTTATCCCTCATTTACTGAAGTGTTCTTTATTGTGTCAGTTACCTGTTGATCATATCTAATTAATGGAATATGGAATTAAAATGACGGAATTAAAAGGTAAATGAGAAGGATAGACTACAATGACCAAGATCTATGGCAGCTAGAAGTTAGTCTAACTAGTGCGAGTTGGCTTGGTTGCTGTTTTTCTCTCTCTCTCCCTGCCTGGACCCGCATTACTCACACACACACACACACACACACACACACACACACACACACACACACACACACACACACACACACACACACACACACACACACACACACACACGCAGCCGCTCCCCCTGCTAGAGTGGTTCCGTTTCTCTCTCCATCGCGCTTTAACAGCTCCAGTTAAGTTCTTTTGCTGCTTCCCTCAGATTGGATCAGACCGGGTCTGGTTGTCTTTGGGTCCGTTCAGACCAAGTCTCTATCTTTTAAGAATTAATTTATTCAGGTAGGTGTCCGTGTAGGAAAGCCCAAGGTCCATTTCACAACAGGTCCAAGTTTTTTTTGTTGACTGGTTTGTGGGTATAATTAACTTATTGTGTTAAGTTGACTAAGATATTAAATGATGAGATACTGATTAAGATTTCTGAGATTCTCACTCTCCATTGGAGCTCTGGGCAGGATTCTACTCTCCTTCTTCACCTCCTCAGACAGAGAGACTGTACAGGAGAGCCAATCGGAGTCTGAGGGAGAATACAGCAGCCAACTACTCACACTCACCAAGCCCTGAGGATCTGAAACAGAGAGCAAGGGGGGGATATACACACTTATTCACAGACAGACACAAACAGCCGTACATAGTTGCAGTAATGATCCAGACTAGTGTCTGCAATAACCTGGAGTGTTGAGTACTTCTTGTCCATTTCTGATCTCTGTCCCCGCTTTGTTTCTCCAGGTGAGTGTAGGTTGTGGTGACCATCCCTCTGATGAACAGGTAACGTTCACCTGACTTCCTCCTCCTCTTGCTTCAGCAACAGAGACCACTGGGGTACCACCTAGTACTAATGGCCAGATGAGGCGGGAGGTGGGGCAAATTACAACCGTGAGGACAATGATTGTGAGAATCTATTTAATTGTGTGCATTACATTTTCCTCTGGGTTACTTTAAACTTGCATAAACAATTGCCACCTTCTCTCTACATTTCAAAGAGAGAGATCACCCAAGTTACGAAATGGCATATTGGTTTCCTTACCCTGTAAGCAGTGTTAGACTGCCACTTGTCCATAGACTGCTTACAGACTAAGTAAACCAATGTCATTTTGTGAACTATTCCTTTAAACTAAAGTTACAATATCCATTTCACTACAATATTGTGAATATTACAGTATATTTGCAGTGCAACTGTTCTGTCTGTCCCTCACACACAGCTAAACACAGTGCCTTCAGAAAGTATTAACACCCCTTGACTTTTTCCACATTTTGTTACAAAGTGGGATTGAAATGGATTTAATTGTCATTTTTCTGTCAACAATCTGCACAAAATACTGTCAAAGTGGAAAATAAAACACTAATATATCTTGATTAGATAAGTATTCAACCCCCTGAGTCAATACGTTAGAATCACCTTTGGCAGCAATTATAGCTGTGAGTAAGCTGGGTAAGTCTCTAAGAGCTTTGCACACCTGGATTGTACAATATTTGCTCATTATTCTTTTAAATTCTTCAAGCTCTGTCAAGTTGTTTGTTGATCATTGGCCTTGTGTTTTAGGTAATTGTCCTGCCGAAAGGTGGATTTATCTCCCAGACTGTTGGAAAGCAGACTGAACCAAGTTTTGCTCTAGGATTTTGCCTGTGCTTAGCTCTATTCTGTTTATTTTTATCCCAAAAAATGACAAGCATACCCATAACATGATGCAGGCACCACCATGCTTGAAAATATGAAGTGTGGTACTAAGTGTTTTGTTGAATTTGCCCGAAACATAACGCTTTGTATTCAGGACAAATTTATATATTTATTACCATATTTTTTGCAGTATTACTTTAGTGCCTTATTGCAAACAGGATGCATGTTTTGGAATATTTATTTTCTGTACAGGCTTCCTTCTTTTCCTTCTAGTATTGTAAAGTAAATACAATGTTGTTGATCCATCCTCAGTTTTCTCCTATCACAGCCATTAAACCATACAACTGTTTTAAAATCACCATGGTGAAATGCCTGAGCGGTTTCCTTCCTCTCCAGAAACTGAGTTAGGAAGGGCGCCTGTATCTTTGTAGTGGCTGGGTGTATTGATACACCATCCAAAGTGTAATTAATAATTTCACCATGCTCAAAGGGATATTCAATGTCTGCTTTTCTTTTTTTTTACCCATCTACCAATAGGTGCCCTTCTTTGTGAACCATTGGAAAACCTCCCGGGTCTTTGTGGTTGAATCTGTGCTTGAAATTCACTGCTCGACTAAGGGACCTTACAGATAATTTTATGTGTGTGGTACAGAAATGTAGTAGTGATTTAAAAATAATGTTAAACACTATTATTGCACACAAAGTGAGTCCATGCAACTTATTATGTGACTTATTGAGCACATTTTCACTCCTGAACTATTTTAGGCTTGCCATAACAAAACGGATTGAATACTTCTTGACTCAAAACAATTTAGCTTTTCATTTTTAATTAATTTGTAAAAATTTCTAAAAACACAATTCCACTTTGACATTATGGATTATTGTGTGTAGTTCAGTGACACAACATCTCAATTTAATCCATATAAAATGCAGCCTGTAAAACAACAACATTTGGAAAAAGTCAAGGGGTGTGAATACTTTCTGAAGGCACTGTAGCTACCCATTCCACACTGTCTACACAAGCACAGTGCAGTCTTCAGTCCCTTACCATTTACTGTGAGGAAGACACTGGCCTTTTCGTACCACTGTGCGCTGCTGACATGGCACACATACTCCCCCCTGTCTTCTAGAGTGACCCTCTCCAGTGTCAGTGATACGTTCCCTCTCTCCAGCCCCCCAGTTAGAGACACCCTGCCCCTGTACCGGGGGTCCACAGGGGCTTCCTGGATCTTGTGATCTTTGTACAACAAGGCAGGTTTGTTGAAGTCACCGGACCGGTACCAGCGCACCTCCAATGGCTCCGCATTGAAGAGAGGTGAGAGTTCACAAGCCAGAGAGACCGAGGAGTTCAACACGGTCAAGATCAGACCATGAGGGACCTTTAAAGTGAAAACCGCTGAGATAAGAGTGAGATGTAGAGTGCTTGTAAGAGGGTGTGAAAATTAGCAATTTATATAGGGCATTACAACACTTTGCTTCATAAGGGATTTACAGCCTGGTCTTAATCCTCTATAAATGTGGTTATAGATGTTGATGAGCAGTTATTACCACCTACTGTATATGGTGCATTGTAATGCATTATGTACAGCTCATAAGGCATACATGTGTTTATAATGCATTATGAAGAGGGTATAAGTTTTAATGAAAAAAGCTAAGACAGTTATATGGAAGAAATCAATGTTTTTGCAACTATTAGACCGTTGATGTGCTCACCTGGACTTTGAGCTGCCATGCGAACTGTCAGAGCTGTCAGTGTCATCAACCTCAGCCACAGACCTGTGTTAAAGATAAAGGACATCCTATTGATGACAATATCATCATAACTGCAGTTATTATAAGACATTTAATCTATTGCGTCAATAAACACGTACAGTAGTAGGGTACAACACTGGTATGTTCAGATAAAAATATATTGAGTAGAACAGACATGCCTCTAGGTAGAGTATAATGGAATTTCTTTCTGCAATGTTCAGTATGTCGCACCCTCCTGAATATGACCCTAGTCATTTGATCCAATTCCACATTGTTTCTCAAAGCTAAAACCATTAGGTCATACAGCCAATGTGCAGGAACCATTGAACAAATAGACTGTGTTATACTGAACTTTGGACCATAAGACATTGGACAAGTTAAATTACAGTGCATTCGGAAAGTATTCAGACCCCTTGACTTGTTCCACATTTTAGTCATTTAGCAGACGCTCTTATCCAGAGCGACTTACTGTTAGTGAGTGCATACATTTATTTAAAAAAAATTCATACCGGCCCCCCGTGGGAATCGAACCCACAACCCTGGCGTTTCAAACGCCATGCTCTACCAACTGAGCTACATCCCTGCTGGCCATTCCCTCCCCTACCCTGGACAACGCTGGGCCAATTGTGCGCCGCCCCATGGGTCTCCCGGTCACGGCCAGCTACGACAGAGCCTGGATTCGAACCAGGATCTCTAGTGGCACAGCTAGCACTGCGATGCAGTGCCTTAGACCACTGCGCCACTCAGTTCCACATTGTTTCGTTACAGCCTTATTCTAAAATTGATTTTAAAAAGCTACACACAATACCCCATAATGACAAAAACTGGTTTTTAGAATTTTGTGCAAATGTATTTAAAAACAAAAAACTGAAATGTCACATTTACATAAGCATTCAGACCCTTAACACAGTATTTTGTTGAAGCACTTTTGGAAGCGATTACAGCCTCAGGTCTTCTTGGGTATGACGCTACAAGCTTGGCACACCTGTATTTTGAGAGTTTCTTCCATTCTTCTGTGCAGATCCTCTAAAGGTTTGTCAGGTTGGATGGGGAGCGTCTCTATGTATTAGGTAATAAGGGTTTTGTCAAAGGACAACACTACTGGCAAGTGGAGGTAAAGGATAATGGTTGTCTCTGAAAAACTGTCATGGTATGTTGGTGTAACAATAGTGGAATCGGCTGTTCCTCTTCAAAATAAAAGTCCCTAATTGAAAGTAGTGCAAACGGATACAAATAGTGAAATCATGCCCTATTTGGACTAGATGATGCTAAATAAGGTTGGAAATCACCTCCCCAGTCAGCCTATTGTGCGTTTTGACATTCATATTCCACTGTACAGCCTTACCTATGGATTGTTGATCCATTATATAGGGTATCATATAATTCTGGACTAAGATTGAACCGTACTACACCGGCTCCAACGCTCGTCGGATGTGGCAGGGCCTACAAACTATTATAGACTACAAAGGGAAGCACAGCCGCAAGCTGCCCAGTGACACGAGCCTACCAGACGAGCTAAATTATTTATATGATCGCTTCGAGACAAGCAACACTCAGCTGTTCCGGACGACTGTGTGATCACGCTCTCCGTAACCTTTAAACAGGTCAACATTTACAAGGCCGCAGGGCCAGACAGATTACCAGGATATGTACTCCGAACATGCGCTGACCAACTGGCAAGTGTCTTCACTGACATTTTCAACCTGTCCCTGACTGAGTCTGTAATAACAACATGTTTCAAGCAGACCACCATTGTCCCTGTGCCCAAGAACACTAAGGTAACCTCCCTAAATTACTACAGACCCGTAGCTCTCATGTATGTAGCTATGAAGTGCTTTGAAAGGCTGGTTATGGCTCACATAAACACCATTATCCCAGAAACCATAGACCCACTCCAATTTGCATACCGCCCAAACTGATCCACACTGCCCTTTCCCACCTGGACAAAAGGAACACCTACGTGAGAATGCTATTCATTGACTACAGCTCAGCATTCAACACCATAGTGGCCTCAAAGCTCATCACTAAGCTAAGGACCCTGGGGCTAAACACCTCCCTCTGCAACTGGATCCTGGACTTCCTGACGGGCCGCCCCCAGGTGGTAAGGGTAGGTAACAACACATCTGCCACGCTGATCCTCAACACGGGGGCCCCTCAGGGGATGCGTGCTCAGTCCCCTCCTGTACTCCCTGTTCACCCATGACTGCATGGCCAGGCACGACTCCAACACCATCATTAAGTTTGCCGACGACACAACAGTGGTAGGTCTGATCATCGACAATGATGAGACAGCCTATAGGGAGGAGGTCAGAGACCTGGCCGTGTGGTGCCAGAATAACAACCTCTCCCTCAATGTGATCAAGACAATGGAGATGATTGTGGACTACAGGAAAAGGAGGACAGAGCATGCCCCCATTCTCATCGACGGGGCTGTAGTGGAGCAGGTTGAGAGCTTCAAGCTCATTGGTGTCCACATCACCAACAAACTATCATGGTCCAAACACACCAAGACAGTCGTGAAGAGGGCACGACAACGCCTATTCACCCTCAGGAGACTAAAAAAATGTGGCATGGGTCCTCAGATCCTCAAAAAGTTCTATAGCTGCACCATCGAGAGCATCCTGACTGGTTGCATCCCTACCTGGTATGGCAACTGCTCGGCCTCCGACCGCAAGGCACTACAGAGGGTAATGCGTATGGCCCAGTACATCACTGCCATCCAGGACCTCTATACCAGGCGGTGTCAGAGGAAGGCCCTAAAAATGGTAAAATACTCCAGCCACCCTAGTCATAGACTGTTCTCTCTGCTACCGCACGGCAAGCGGTACCGGAGCACCAAGACTAGGTCCAAAAGGCTTCTTAACGGCTTCTACCCCCAATCCATAAGACTCCTGAACAGCTAATCAAATGGCTACCCAGACTATTTGTTGGTTAAGGGCTTGGAAGTAAGCATTCCACTGTTGTATTTGGCGCATGTGACAAATACAATTTGATTTGATGTGATTTGATCAGTCTACTCAGTGACACCCACAGAACACAATTGTGAACAGTTTTTAAAAATATTAGCGTTGTAGCTCTTATTGCAGAACTTTAACTGTTGGGAAATCACCACACTATCCTACCTATTGTGCATATTGACATGTACAGCCTTTTGTTTAATTTATATAACAACATTCCAACAGTGTTTAGCCTTCTCTAGTCCAATTGTGACATGATATCACAATCTTTGTACGTTTTAATGGGGGACTTTTATTTTGAAGCAAACCACCGATTCCACTATTGTTGCTCACGCTAATGTTGTTCACGACACACACGTCGTCTGTGCCACATAATGTGCGCACCACTACGTTGGCAAGACAAAAAACTACAGGAAAGATGGTCGTTTAATGTGAGAGAATCAACGATGTTACGATTTTGAAAGTCATGTAGTGTAAACTGGGCATTAGGGAATTACTTTGTGTTAATCCATTTATTCACCTTTTTACACTAACTTAAATGTTTTCCATCCAACAGAGACAAAAAAACAAATTAAAGATAATTAATGAACATTCATCACCATGTAATATGACATAACACTGACAATCATGCTTAATTTCTTACAGTTTGGTTTGCAATATATTTACCTAAGTATGTTTATTACAAATGTGCATTAATCTTTGAGGTAAAAAAAAAAGCTTTACATATATTTTCCACACAATTTAAATTGTAGGCTCTGTGTTTTCTATTTACTTGGTATTGGTTTTATGCAGATTGGCAGGTGAAAGAATTCAAAGGTAGGAAAAACAACCATGGCAAGATTAGTGCATGTTTATGTTATGTTTAACACAATTGTTGTATAGGCCTAGATTACATGGCTTTAGTCAGTACAGCGGGAAGGTAGAGGTGGAATACGGATAGAAGGGGCATTAGTTTTTGCAGAGTTGCCAAAACCCGGAAATTCCGGTTTTCAGGGGACATGAGAGTGCCTGTGACAGGACTTCTGCTGCTTCTCGTTCTTAAGATTTGTTTTTGCATCTTTTACTTTTGGTTTTGTACACCAGTCTCAAACATTTGAAAATACTATATTTTTGGTTACGGAAAATATTATTTATAGCGGTTTAGATGGTACAATGATTATCTACACTATAATTGCTTGTTTGTCACATAAATTGAAATTGGACAAGCTATTAGAATTTTAGCAACCAGGAAATGGCGGAGTGATTTCTTCATAGTGCCTTTAAAACAATAAAGCAGCATGTCTTTCTAAATACAATTAAACAAGGGGAGGAGATGAGAGAAAGTGAAGGGAGATACAACATTCTTAAAAGAATGATAGTAGTTTATCTGGTGAAATTCATTTCTACCTGAATGCATGATCCCTCTCCACCCCCCCCCCCCTCCCTCCCTCTCCCTCATCTTATTATATTTCCCTATTTCCGTGTAGTCATGTGACAGGGCTATGTTTTTGAAAACTGCACAGCCCAATCTCCAAATAAAACGCCAACCCTGGCGTAACTGCAGTAACATAATTACATCATGTGGTGCTTTATCTTGGCTCTTAGTTAAACTCCGCAAAAGTGAAACTAAAATGTAGGTTTAGGCATTAATTTTACATTTACATTTTAGTCATTTAGCAGACGCTCTTATCTAGAGCGACTTACAGTTAGTGAATAAAACTTTTTATTTATTTATACTGGCCCCCCGTGGGAAACGAACCCACAACCCTGGCGTTGCAAACGCCATGCTCTATCAACTGAGCTAAATCCCTGCCGGCCATTCCCTCCCCTACCCTGGACTACGCTGGGCCAATTGTGCGCCGCCCATGAGTCTCCCGGTCGCGGCCGGCTGCGACAGAGCCTGGATTCGAACCAGGATCTCTAGTGGCACAGTTAGCACTAGCGATGCAGTGCCTTAGACCACTGCGCCACTCAGGAGGCAAAGAGGTTTGGGAAAGGCTTAAAAAACACACACAAAAACAATTGTCTAGGACTGGGATTGAACACATGCGCCTCGGAGCTTGACTCTGCACCTTAAACAACTATCCACCATCCCCCATCGCCTTAGCGAGCCGTCAGCTGCTAGAAGGTAATAGGCGCTCACATTGCACCTAGTGGATGGTATAGCTTCTGTAACAGTGTTGCTTCCGTCCCTCTCCTCGCCCCTTCCTGGGCTTGAACCAGGGACCCTCTGCACACATCGACAACAGTCACCCTCACCCCACCGATACCCGTCACTCCACAAAAGCCGCGGCCCTTGCAGAGCAAGGGAAACAACTACTTCAAGGTCTCAGAGCGAGTGATGTCACCGATTGAAATGCTACTAGTGCGCACCGCTAACTAGCTAGCCATTTCACACCGGTTACACTTCCACATGTCGCAAAAATTAAATAAGATCAAGCTTTATTTATACAGCACATTTCAGACATGGAATGCAATGCAATGTGCTTCACAGGAAAAAACGAATAAAAACAATGAAAATAAAAACGGAAATATTTACTACACAGATGCATGACGCATTTAGAATTCCATGAACAGAACTCTATACTAAAGAATACTAAAGCTGCATGAACTGTCAAGTCTAGACACGGCCTAGAAACAGTAGATCTGTTCTATGTGTGCTATTTCTAGGCTTCCCGTTCTTAAGATTTGTTTTTGCGTCTTTTACTTTTGGTTTTGTACACCAGTCTCAGCCACTTCTCATCTATGCCCCTACTAACCTAAGGTAGCCAGGCGTAAAATAAACACCTGAAACGAGATCTCCCACATTCTGGTCTTGATGAGAGTAAAAGAAAACTGTCAGGAGTTTAAACTCTTCTGCACTGTTCAACCAATCCAGTAAATGTGAAGGAGGAGTTAAGATGGAGTGTCTCCTTGTTAAAGGGAAATATCACTCAAAAACTATATATATTTATTTTTTTAAATATATTTTTTAATTAGTCCACAGTTGATACAAAATGCATTATCATGATGATGTGGCTGGAGAAACGTTTCTTCTTAAAAGTCCAATATCTTAACAACTTGACTGCTGACAGACAAACCATTTTGGGACTGTATCAACACTGGACTAATGAAAAAAATACCAAAAGATCGTTTTTGAGTGAAATTCCCCTTTAACATCCAAAAGCAGAAGTCCTGTCACAGGCTCTCTCATTTCCCCTGAAAATAAAATGTCCAGTTGTTGGCAACTCTGCAAAGGCTAATGCCCCTACTGTCCGTCTCCCATCTCTACCTTCCGGGTGTACTGACTAAAGCCATAAAAAAATATGAAACGGGGTCGGTACCTCCTTTAAAAAATACAAAAAAAACATACAGAGTCATAGCTGTAGTATTGGCCTAATTAAAATACATGTGTATAATGTAAAGTATGTCTAATTTGACATGTTTTCACCTTCATCTCCTAGTACTCGTTCAATATATTCTTATTTGCTATGAGTCACGTTGTCCAGGACTGAACACAGGAAGAAAGTTTGATGCTTTCACATCAGTAAAAGTGTAGAGCTGTGACACTGTATCAACATTATAAAAATACATAGTGTGTCTGGCACAGTCTAGAAACACTCCCAATGTAAATAGCTCTTCTCTAACTGTTACTGGTGTTGAAGGGTCAGTAAGGAGATGGAAACCTTGTCTTTTATCATAAGAGAGAATCCAGAAACCATACTTGGGTGTTAATGGAACAGTAGGCCTTCTCTCAGCATTTGCTTTGGTCACACCAACATTCCATGTCTGTTCTTCAGAGACAACCATTTGTTTATCCTTTACCTCCACTTGCCAGTGGTGTTGTCCTTAGACAAAACCCTTATTACCTAATACATATAGATGCATGTTAGACTTCCCAGTATCTTTTGCTTTGATGTACTGAGCCCTCCTTCCTTCAGCAGTCACTTTAATAGCAGGATGGGCAGTCTGGACATCAATAGTGATGTTCTCTAAAGGAAGAGAATATGATTTAATTCATTCACAAATATATTTTTTTGGGGGGTATTTTATTAGGATCACCATTAGCAGTTGTGAAAGCCGCAGCTACTATTCCTGGGGTCCACACAGAACATGAAACATGACACAATACAGAACATTAATAGACAAGAACAGCTCAAGGACAGAACTACAGTTGAAGTCAGAAGTTTACATACACCTTAGCCAAATACATGTAAACTCAGTTTTTCACAATTCCTGACATTTAATCATAGTAAAAATTCCCTGTCTTAGGTCAGTTAGGATCACCACTTTATTTTAAGAATGTGAAATGTAATAATAATAAATAATAATAATAAAAAATAATAATAATAATAAGAGATAATTATTTATTTCAGCTTTTATTTATTTCATCACATTCCCAGTGGGTCAGAAGTTTACATACACTCAATTAGTATTTGGTAGCATTGCCTTTAAATTGTTTAACTTGGGTCAAACGTTTCGGGTAGCCTTCCACAAGCTTCCCACAATAAGTTGGGTGAATTTTGGCCCATTCTTCCTGACAGAGCTGGTGTAACTGAGTCAGGTTTGTAGGCCTCCTTGCTCGCACACGCTTTTTCAGTTCTGCCCACAAATGTTCTATAGGATTGAGGTCAGGGCTTTGTGATGGCCACTCCTTCCTCATGATGCCATCTATTTTGTGAAGTGCACCATTCCCTCCTGCAGCAAAGCACCCCCACAGCATGATGCTGCCACCCCCGTGCTTCACGGTTGGGATGGTGTACTTCGGCTTGCAAGTACCCCCTTTTTCCTCCAAACATAACGATGGTCATTATGGCCAAATAGTTCTATTTTTGTTTAATCAGACCAGAGGACATTTCTCCAAAAAGTACAATCTTTGTCCCCATGTGCAGTGGCATTTTTATGGTGGTTTTGGAGCAGTGTCTTCTTCCTTGCTGAGCGGCCTTTCAGGTTATGTTGATATAGGACTCGCTTTACTGTGGATATAGATACTTTTGTACCTGTTTCCTCCAGCATCTTCACAAGGTCCTTTGCTGTTGTTCTGGGATTGATTTGCACTTTTCGCACCAAAGTACGTTCATCTCTAGGAGACAGAACGCATCTCCTTCCTGAGCGGTATGACGGCTGCGTGTTCCCATGGTGTTTATACTTGCGTACAATTGTTTGTACAGATGAACGTGGTATCTTCAGGCATTTGGAAATTGCTCCCAAGGATGAACCAGACTTGTGTAGGTGTACAAATTTTTTTCTGCGGTCTTGGCTGATTTCTTTTGATTTTCCCATGATGTCAAGCAAAGAGGCACTGAGTTTGAAGGTAGGCCTTGAAATACATCCACAGGTACACCTCCAATTGACTCAAATGATGTCAATTAGCCTATCAGAAGCTTCTAAAGCCATGACATAATTTTCTGGAATATTTCAAGCTGTTTAAAGGCACAGTCAACTTAGTGTATGTAAACTTTTGACGAACTGGAATTGTGATACAGTGAATTATAAGTGAAATAATCTGCCTGTAAACAATTGTTGGAAAAATTACTTGTGTCATGCAGAAAGTAGATGTCCTAACCAACTTGCCAAAACTATAGTTTGTTAACAAGAAATGTGTGGAGTGGTTGAAAAACCTACGTGTATGTAAACTTCCGACTTCAACTGTACATACATTAAAAAAAACGGCACACATGTTGAGATTTAGATGTGCGTTTCCCCCATTAATATGTAAAGAGCATTGAGCACCTAGGTGGAAAAGTGCAATATAAATCCAATCTATTAGTAGTAGTAGTAGTAGTAGTAGTAGTAATTGTAGTAGTAGTTTAATATAAGTAATGTAATCTAGGCCTATACAATAATTATGTTAAACACAACATAAACATGCAATAATCTTGCCATGGATTGTTTTTCCTACCTTTGAATTCTTTCACCTGCCAATCTGCATAAAACAAATACCAAGTAAATAGAAAACACAGAGCCTACAATTTAAATTGTGTGGAAAATATATGTATTTTTTAGGGCCTTCCTCAGACACAGCCTGGTATAGAGGTCCTGGATGGCAGGAAGCTTGGCCCCAGTGATGTACTGGGCCATACGCACTACCGCAGCCCAATCCACAGCCCACCAATGAGTAACTCCCCAAACAATTCTGAATGTACATACAATTTTCACATGTTCCACCGCAAAACTGTCACAAACAAATCTCACAAGCATCAGACACTGCAAGCTCCCAGCGACTATAATCAAACCTAACACAATATCTGCCACTTAATTTCCAGCAATATTGCTCCTTGTCTGTCTATGTGGTGCGCACATTGGTCCATCACTCCTTGTGTAGCCAGTTGATGTAATACCCATCTTGTGGGTTCAATTAAATGTTAACTGCAAATAGGCTTAACTGGCAGAAGTATACAATGAGTAAGTATATCATTTGTATCTATTATTTTCAATGAAATGAGCTGCAGCAGTACAGAACCATCTCTAGAACAGCACACTAGATGGCACATTCCTCACTGGCTAGAATAGATGCACAATTAAAGAGGAATTACAACAACAACAAAAAACTTTACAAAATTGTCTTCAGATGTGATTTAAGCATTGATATGGACTCAGAACATGTACTTTCAATGTTTCTCCATGAACAATTGTAATTTTGAGAGTAAAAAAATAAATAATCTAAAACTAGGAGAAATAAAACATTTGGGAAAATATAAAACAGAATTTGGATAAAAAATCTCTGATTTTATTGGGCCCCCCTTAGAGTTGTTTTATTATCCATTATTTTACCAGGTATATTGACAGAAAATATAGTGCACTACTTTCTCTTGTCCACTAAGGACCTGGGGAAGAGTTGCAGGGGAGAGGAGAAGAATGTGCCTTTTTGAAAGCTAGAAAAAAAAGTAGCTCGCGACCTTTCATTTTTTAAAAAGTAGCTTTCATGCTAGAGAAGTTGGAGACCCCCTGCCATACAGAGTTGAAATATCTAGCCTTCAGAGCTGTAACATTTTGACACTTTGGCTTTGGTCGATGTCCACGCCAATCACCATAAAAATCTGTCAGTTTAAGCTAACAATATGTTTTTTTGCATTGGATGCATCTGAATCCACCGCATCTGCCTATGTTGCACTTCTGCATCTGTGTGAAAGGTGACAGAGCAGTGTTTGTCAGACCATGAGACATCCTGAAAATCGGTCTTCTCACAAAATCTTCTGTAGCGTCCGAACGGTTTGGCCTACGGTTTGACTCTCACGAACAGGATGGTGTTAAAACAACTGTTTCCTGATCTTTCTTATATCTCTCAGATATAGGACAGACACTTCAAAACAAACTTCCTTTAGATTTTTTTGGGGGGACTATCTGTTGTTACATGTAGTGAATCTGTTATTTAATGCATTTGAATGGGCTTATAGCAGTAAGGACAAAAATATTTTTTTGTCAAATACATTTTTATAAAAAAAAAAAATTATACTTCATGGGGTCTTAAAATTCAAAATCAAATAGCAAAATGATCCTTGGTATGACTTTCTTAAAACAATTCCATATAGCTTAGTAGTACCCCCCCTTACGGGTTAAAGGCAAGTACAAACACATACTAGTTAACTAAAGTAGGCTAGTCATCACTCGAGAGTCTACACATACTGTAGGACTCCAACAAGGGGTTCCGGAAGTGGATTCTCAATCCTCGTAACGAGTGGTGATATTAAATATTAGCGATAGCGTTATTACTGTGCAACGTAGACGTTCTATTGTCTGCTGAGATTGCAAAACAATTTGTATGTTGATGTAGTGCCCATCGGTTATGAATGTTTCAACCTCTGTGGAGAAGTTGTGTTTTTACCGTCAGTTTCTGGTTTCAAAGAGCACAAAAAACAACACTTATCATGAGCCTTAGCGTTTATGTCTTCACTGAAATTGCCCCTAGGTCTATACTAACTATTCTAATGCGACGAACAAGTTACCATGGAACTACTGAGAGAGTTTGGAGTTATATTTTGAAGCCAGAGGAGGAGTCACTCGTATTTCACTGTTAGTTTTACACAAATAATTGTACATTTTCAGTTAATAGAACTGAAGATTGTTTATTTTTTATTAAAAGTACTGATAATGTTGGGTGTACTGTTGCTTGTATATGTATACAACCTCCATTGACACCACCATACACATTCATCCTACATATAACCATTAACTTCTGGTGTAGCAAGAATTTCAAATTACAACCCAACAACTGAAACCAGACTGTGGCCCTTCTCTTCTCCATAGGATACCTGATGTCTAGCAATAACATGTTCTGACAGAATGTAAACGTTCTGCCTTCCCCTCTCTCCCTCAGTAACATGAATAAGGATATTTCATATTTCAAGTTTAGAAGTCAGAACCCATCATCACAATGAACATTTTACATCAATTTGTATTTTATCATTGCAAGTAATGTAATTACCAGATGTGTAGAGTACTTCTTGTCCATGTCTGATCTCTGTCCCCTCTTTGTTTCTCCACGTGAGAGTAGGTTGTGGTGATCAGCCCACTGATGAACAGGTAACGTTCACCTGACCTACACCTCCTCTTGCTTCATCAACAGAGAAAACTGGGATATCACCTAATACTAATGGAGGAGAAACCACAACCATCAGGACAGCTGATCGAACGAGTTCAACAGTATATATGGCAAGTAATCAGTGGAGAAAAATGACAAGTCAAATTCTACAAAAGGTGTGAGACCAGGTTGCTTGTTACAATGTAATTACAAAGGTTATGATCATTTACATTGCAAGTTAGGACAACTCACGACAAAGGTTAGGAGAATTTACATTGCAGGCAGGAGTGGCGCCACAGTTGTTTTCCTGATTTGGTAACATAACCAGGTAAAACGCCGGACCTTATATGGCAGGATTTTCAAAACTCGGTCCTGGGGACCCCAAGGGACCTTTTGGTTTTTGTCGTAGCCCTACGAAGCTGATTCAAATAAGCAACTTATCAAGCTTTGATTATTTGAAATCAACTGTGTAGTGCTAGGGCAAAAACCAAAACGTGCACCACTTGGGGACCGAGTTTGGGAAACAATGTTATACTGTATAATGTGATTATGTTGTAAAAAGGTTTAATATGGGCTATGGTGGGACCAGAGTTTTTCTAATCAGGTCACATGGTTTTAAAAAAACGATTGGAAAAACTGCTGGCCTTTGAAAACCCTGTCAAACTGCAGAAACCTTGTACTTGTTCATATTAATTATATTTTAAAGAAGGACTAGGGGTGTTTCCTATACACAGACACAGCAACATGATTGGACAATAAAACTCACAGGGCTGAGTTTGCTTCATGCAGGTTTGCATTGTGTAGTCTTGCCCTATGCAATTGTAGGTCTAATAAAACATTTACTCACAGTCTGTCATCTTGTGTTTATTGATTAATTCCAGTTAATAATTATGGTAGCCTAGTCAGCCCATGTTTGAATATATGTTTGAATGTAAACCAAATGTTATCCAATTCACATTTTCTCACAAACAAATAGGTTAACACTACACAACGTTACTGCTTCGTTTACCATGGCCAGTAGGACAGGGGCATAGTAGGCTAGACTATATGCAGCTGCTGTTAATAGCCTACAGTTGATTAGACTGAAAATGTGTCGTTTCCATGCAATACAGCAGATCAGATCGCTAATGTTGTAGGTGTGTAGGCTGCTACGTTTATGTAATGTTTTTGCTTGTGTTTGTCGAGAGTGATGTGTTATCACACAAGCATCAGTTGTCATAGCAGCTTACCGATCACTGCACCTGTACACAGCCCATCTGTAATTAGCCCACCCATCTACCTCATCCCCATATTGTTATTTATTTTGCTCATTTGCACCCCAGTATCTCTATTTGCACATCATCTTCTGCACATCTATCATTCCAGTGTTCATACTAAATTGTAATTATTTTGCACTATGGCCTATTTATTGCCTTACTTCCATAATTTACTACATTTGCACACACTGTATATAGATTTTATATTGTGTTATTGACTGTACGTTGTGTTTATCCCATATGTAACACTGTGTTGTTGTTTTTATCGCACTGATTTGCTTTATCTTGGCCAGGTCGCAGTTGTAAATGAGAACTTGTTCTCAACTGGCTTACCTGGTTAAATAAACGTGAAATAAAATAAAATAAATAAAACACTAAATACAGGAGGAAAGTGGAGAGCGCGCCTTGAGCTTTGTGCGTGGTTAACCCAACCTTCGATTTCTGTCAATCTGACACGCAAAGAGGATGCAGCTGCACTATGATATGAAGGACAGAAATTGTGCACGAGTTGACAAATCATGAGGCAAATCTGAAGGGGAAAAAAACAATTTGCCCCTCTAACACACGTCGATATTTTTAATCAAAAGTCATTGAAAAGTGCTGTGGCAAATGCCGCCACGTCATACGTTTTCCGGCAGCCCTGAATGCAGGTTAAGAGAACTAACGACAATTGTTAAAATAATGTACATAGAAGGCTAGGAATAGGATTACGGGGAGGGTTAGACAGAATCTGACTTTCTTATTTATTCTCTCTAGTCAGAACGGTACAATGCCAGAATGTTGACAGCCAGAGCCCGGTGGCTCGGTATATGGCTGGGAAAGCGTACCTCAATCCAGGGATGGAATATGTCACTGTACCATACCTGCCAACTTTTCAAAAAACCTTGGAGTGAGATTTTGTCCTGGGTCCGCCTGGGTCCTGCAGTCGGTGAAAAGCAATTGCACTGCCTGCGTCTCAGAACTGCGGCCGCCTTGATCTCATGAGGTTATCGTTGCCCACGTGTGCATGACGTCAGAGAAAGTCGGGATCAAGTCGGACACAAATCTAACCAGCATGCATTGGGCGGTGATCGCCGGTGATCGATTCTGCGCAGACCGGGCTCATCTCAAATGAGCCTCTTGTCTATGATCTGTCGGCATGGTTATACTGGCCTGTGGCCTTCTTGGAGGCCTTGATGATATCGGAGGGGGGCTCCCAATTGAAGCAGGGCTCCAGATTGGCCATCTTTATGGTCATTATTGAGGACAGGGTGCCATCCAATGATAGGCTGTTTCTTCTCTTGGTTTTGTTCAGTCCCACAACTGAAAACACCCTCTCAGCATCTGCGTTTGCATGGGGCAACACCAGGACAAGCTTGGCAACGGCAGCAAGCCTCTCGAATTCTTTGGCTCCTGTCACCTATGGAAAATGCACCAAAACACAATGGAAAAAGATACCTTGATTTTTGATTGATTAATACTGTAAGTATACTGTAGGTTGATCCATTAACAAAGTTCAGATAAAAACATGCATAATTTGCAACATGCATGACACATATACATTAAACAATTTTAAGCAACAGATTTAGCCAAGCCACACCTGCCAAAAGGAAAGACAAAAAAGGAAAAATGTTTTACCTTATGCTTCCGGGTTGCCATTTCAGCCCAGAAGCTTTCCATTTCAGTTTGGTCCTGCAGGGATATCATCGGCATGGTCTGATAATTTAGAAACTCCTCACCCACAAGGTCATGCTCCTCTGGCCCATGGTATGGGAGGAGATGGGGAAACCTATTTATGAAAGTAGAGTTACAAGTTGTTACGTTTTAGGTATATAGTCATCAACCAGCAGCAGTTCATACACATCTTTGAGGAGAAGCCACAAAATAATATCTCATGTGCAGTTTAGGAGTGAACACACCTCATCATAAAACACAGGGTATTTTAGCTAAGATGATAGACAATAATTAGAGAAAAAAAACTAACCTTTCAACAAAGTACAGGACATCTTCGATGTCACTTTCAGCCCTCTGCCGTACATCTACAATTTGTTCGTGCTTGATCAGTGGCTCTTCCAGTGGCAGCTTCTTAAGTGCATAGTCCACAGCACTTGTCAGGAAACACAACACAGCTTCATGGAATGAATCCACCTGCTGTGGTGTGATGTCACCCTCGTCGAGTAATCTGTTAAGTTTAGCCCTGGTTGTGAACCCAATGTTCAACTTTCAACCTGTCACAGATACAGCATATCGGTATAAGGTCCAAGGCTAAATATCACATATCACAGTGTTTGATCATAATAATAGTCAAATACTAACCTGGTAAATGGTTTGCCTTTTCTTTAAAGGCAATTTCACAAGGCTCCTCATGGCACTGCAGAGCTGCTGGAACCATAAACTTGGAACATAGCTTGCGTTCGAATTTCACCATCTATAACAGACATTTACAAAAATAGTAGGTGAAACCTGTTTTAGAGGATCCCTGCAGATATCAGCAAGAAACACAGAATGGAAAAAAACAGCAAAATCCAATCCCACCTCATCATGTAACAAAAATATTGATGACTGCTCTCTCTGAAGCAGCAAGTTGAAAGAAGTGAAAGTTGGTACGGTGGCTTGGAGGAACAGCAGGTATACTTCTATTGCACACATTTCCTGTATTTATGTTAAATTCTTTGGAATACATTCACCACACTAAATCATGTTCACACGCACAAACAAATAATTTATTTCAAGATTTAAAGTTTAAGAGAGTGAGTACTCAATTGGATGACATTTCATTGTTACATACCTAGTCTCAGCTCAGCTTCTTATCAGACTTCTTGAGGTAGTGACCGTTTCTTCTCCTGTTGTCTTTCGCGGCAATGGTATCTCTTCTTCTGTCGCTAACTTCGGGGTGCAGCGCATATGGTTCAGTGGCGCTCATCAGCGCCATCTACCATCGGGGAGTTTGAAAAAAGGAACGAACGAGTCTCGGCCGATTTTTTTTGCGTGAGAAATTGGATGTGTGTCGTGAGTGCGTGTGAAAACAGGCAAAAACGTGTGTCACACGGCGAAAGCGTGAGAGTTGGCAGCTCTGCTGTACTCCGAATTATCCAGAAATTATGAAGGGATAGGAGATTGGAATACTACTAGTTAATTAAAACTGCAGTTTTCGTGAAATCTGAAACACTTGAAGCTGGGATGTCCCTCCTACCATTTCATTCACTCTTCCGACTGTCCATCAACTCCTGGTTGACCAATACATCACAGCCACTAATGCCATTGTAGCGCAGCAGGAGAATAGGTTTCGTAGCTGTATCACATATCTCGCGTCGGCTCCACGGTGTCCTGATCACAGCATCCTGCCGTTAAGACCTTACAGGGAAGATGTAATTACAGCGACCTTAAGGTCTGAATATTTAGCCTAGGGTAAGGATTATCTAAAATGCTACAGTTGTCCCTGATGCGACTCGTACACGCAACCTTCGGATTGCTAGACGGTCGCGGTATACGCCCACCCATCCTCCCCGACAAACCTACCTACCTACTGTTGTTCCTGTCTTAAATAGCGTAACCAGCCCAAGCAGGTCATTCGTGTTCAGGTTGACACTAAATAATAATATATCCCAAAAATAAAGAAAAGGGCATGCCATACTAAACATGTATCAAACAAACGTGGGAAGACTTTCCAGTCCGAGAGGACACTTCTTACTTTGCAATCAAAGTAAGTCTGTAAATCATTACTTACTTATCAACCCTTGCTGGCGCTTCAAGCAACTCGCCCCAGGCAGCTGCACCCTATGAATAGGATGTGGTAGTGTACTGTCTAGCTATGACCTGTAACACTTGCTACCTCCATTCAGTGCATTTGTAACCCACTGCAGTTTAACAAATTGATGTCAAAATAGGAATTTCCATAAATAAATATTCTATAAAGTCGAATCCTGCTATTGGTTGCTGCATCTAATGGGTCATTTTCAGCAGATTGGTGTTATTGGAAACAAATGCTGTTCTGAGGGCATGCATGATTGTGGCTAGATGTTTGAGTCACGTCTTGGAAAATGTTAGCGTTTTAGCTAACCCTAACCCTTTTTCTAACCTTGACCTAATTCTCGTAACCTGCCATGTTAATTATCCTGACCTGCTGTGTAAGTTCTCCTAACCTGCTACGAAAAGTCACTTCTGTGGCACTCCATCTAGTTCAAACTGGTAGGCCTGCCCGCTGAATAGCGGGACTGTCCAATAACGCGATACACCTCATTCTCCCATCATGTTCATCCATGCAGCCAATATACAATGGGCAATTAAAGAAAGACAGCAATTAATTAAAAGTGAACGTTGGACCTACAGACAGTGAAGCAGTTTGATTACTTAATACTAAAATATTTCCTCCAAAAAAGACAGCCACACTGACAGCCATGTAGAAAAATATTATACAATTACAATTGAAATCTGTGTTGCTGGTTTATAAATTATATGATTCATGCAGTATGAAGCAATAACTTATTTTGTAAATAATAAATAAATCACCAATCCTTTGAACATTTCTACATATTACAAATACTATTTAAGCAAGGGGAAGAGTGGAGAGACACAGAAAAGTATTTGTATACTGGAAAGGATAGTCATCTAAAAAGCATTTGTACCTGAGTCTCTCTCCTTCAGTTTTTCTGCGATTGTAAACTCAAAATACGCTTTCGGTTTGAAATCTTCGGATAATGCTATAGATTCATGACCATCGTACATATCACAGTTTACTATATTTGTATTTTACGAATAATAACAGAATAGTGAGAAGGATAACTGCCTTCTCCCTCTCGTCTACGACCTCTCTCTTTCTCATTGTCAGTAATTTCACTTTCTCCCCTCAAGTAAATGAAAAATGTTTTGGTTGTTTGTACTTTTACCCCTTTTTCATGATATCCAATTGGTAGTTACAGTCTTGTCCCATCGCTGCAACTCCCCTACAGACTCGGGAGAG
Source organism: Coregonus lavaretus (assembly GCF_964263955.1). Lineage (NCBI taxonomy): Eukaryota > Metazoa > Chordata > Actinopteri > Salmoniformes > Salmonidae > Coregonus > Coregonus lavaretus. The sequence goes on along the minus strand of NC_140025.1, from coordinate 27,314,343 downwards.
GCAAAGGTCGAGAGCCATGCGTCCTCCAAAACACGACCCTACCAAGCCGCACTGCTTCTTGACACGCTGCTCGCTTAACCCGGAAGCCAGCTGCACCAATGTGTCGGAGGAAACCCCTTCCAACTGACGACCGAAGTCAGCTTGCAGGCGCCCGGCCCGCCACAAGGAGTTGCTAGAGCGCGATGGGACAAGGAAATCCCGGCCGGCCAAACCCGGACGACGCTTGGCCAATTGTGCGCCGCCTCATGGGTCTCCCGGTCACGGCCGGCTGTGACAAAGCCTGGGATCGAAGCTGTGGCTGTAGTGACGCCTCAAGTACTGCAATGCAGTGCCTTAGACCTCAGCGCCACTCGGGAGGCCTAGTAAATTACACTTCTGACTTATTCATTAACCAAACACAAACTGCATATCCTTGTTAGTTTGCTTTTACAGTACAGCACGTGATGTGCACATCAACTGGAACTATTCATAGAATGTATGATTATTATCTTGCTACTGAAGTGGCTGGGGGATTCAAGCCATTGGCCCAGGAACATGAGCCAGAAGGGAATGGGGCCACCGACCATCTTCTTTTCATGTAAATGAGTCAGAAGAAGAGTCCATTACACACACACACACACACACACACACACACACATACTGAATTTGTCATGTTTAATTTATAAAGTGAAGACTAGAAGGTGGAGATTCTTAAACCCTGCATTCCAATAGTGGAAAAATACCAAGAGATGCAGTCTCCTATGGAAGCCTTTTCATATTGTGTGTCATCATGGTCCACACTGTACAGTGCATTAAAAGACCACTGAGTAGAGGTAGTGTACTGGAATACAAAATAGCCTGATATGACAGCTGACCTGTTTGAGTCCATGATGGTCAATATTTTATAGCCTTTTACCCTCAATGTGAATTAAGTTAGTTCTGGTTTCCATAAACTGATTACATTTATTTAATATCAGGATATATTATGTCAACATTGAATACAGAATTCAGAATGTTTTGGATATTTATTACAGGAGATCTCACTACAGGTAGATAACTATAAATCATTTTCAAAAAATGTGTGCTTCAAATGATTTTTTTTTTAAGAAGGAAAGAAAAACATTAAATATTCATGCCATTTTGAAACTGAATAACATTTCAAGTTCAACCTACATTTCAAGTATAAAATGTATGTCTTTGTATTCTCTGAGAGTGTCTAAGAGTGTTATAATAGGCTTTTATATCAACTCTGTGCGTCTAAAACAAAATCCATTATTGTGGCATGTCTTAACCTTTCTCATCTAGAGTCATTTAACTGTTAAGGGATAGTTGTCACGTAACCCAGGGCTGAATACAGCGAAGAATCCTTTAGATGACACAACGTTAAACAAACTGTAGAGATGTGCCTTTGATTCAGCATCATAAAAGGAAAGCATCTGTCGGTCACAATCTAAGAACACTCCCAGTGATGTAAGAATATTTTCTCCAGATTCTGGTAGGTCTAAGAATATGAAAGGACTTTCATTTCCAGATACTGGCATTTGAGGGTCAGCATGGACATAATAACCTTTTCCTTCTTCATATGTAACAACCCAGAAACCATTCTCAGGGGTTAAGGGGAAAACAGCCCTTGACTGAGTGGCTTCGTATGTGGCTACACCAACATACCATAACTGTTTCTTCAAAATATTATCATCCCTCACCTTCACTTCCCAGTATAACTGTCCGGAGCGGAATATGTCCTCACTAAAGACACGAAGAGCTGTGGAAACATCAATTACTTTTGACTTCTTCCAAAAAGCCTTCCTTGTAGCTGCATACACGTCTAGGTTAGGGTTAGCAGACTTTGGGTCCAGAGTGATTACCACTAAAAAAAGAGAATAGGATTTGGTGATTTCATTCACTCACATGGTTTGCTAATATGGATGTAACTTGATGAAGGTACAGCCATGTAATGATATTATGTTAGTTCTTTGATCATGTGTCCTACCTTTGAATCTTTTCACTTCGCCCCATGCTGTAAATGAACAAATCAAATCAGATAAATATTTATCCACTAATCTTATCAACTGAAAATAGACATTGGGTTGCACCACCTTTCTTCTTATGGGTGTTCAATAAATGCTAATAACCCTGAATGACTGTGCTTGTGGGGTGAATAAGTTCTAAAAACCTAGAAAAAAAAACATTCAATAATGAAAAGGTATGTCAATATAAATTTAGCTTTTGGTACATCTTTCTGTGTAGTTGTTTCCTTGACATTTTGCATCCCACATTCTGCATGAGTAAAACATATGATTATTGACATAGTTTATTATTGATACATAATATAAATCAACCATATTGATTGATCTCTATGATCGATGCATGATACATTACTCATTAAGTTAAATCCTTAGCTGCTACATTCATTTTTGGACTTATAAATGAATGATATATACCCATTGATTCTTGAAGACAATAACTTATAAATGCCTCATGAGCTTAGTTCACCTGTCTTACCACATCAGAGACCAAAATATAAGACTTACTCCAATGTTTTTAAACAATGTAAATGTAAACAAACACTGTAAAGCCTCAAAACACGGTTAAAACTTCCCTGGAAACCCGACGTTGAATTCCATTGAATTCTGCTTTGGGCAGAAATGAGCGTTTGAATCAGGAACGTTTCCTCTCATGACCTCTACAAGCCAGAATGTTGAATAAATGTATATTTAAACGTACTTTACCGGTTGTCCGTGAGGTCGGTCCTTTTGGCGGTAGGAATTTGAGACAATATATCCACGGGAAACTATAATTACATAAACTTTTCAAAGCGCTGGTAGTGCTTTCAGATTTCTATCACCTGAAGCATGCGCACAAGATAAAAATACCTGCACGAGACGCATGCATACTTGCCGAGCTCGTGCACGTGTTTACATGGTTCTGCGCATGCTTCAGGTGATAGAAATCTGAAAAGCACTACCAGCGCTTTGAAAAGTTGATGTAATTATACTTTCCTATTTTTTTTAAACAATACAAACGTCAGCATACAAATGCACATAAAACATCAATGACATAACACCTGCTCAGACCCACCTGGTCAAACCCCCATCTCCAGAGCCCACATCACTTTCCACCACATGGCCTCAAACTGCACCATTTTGTTACTCTCTGTCGCCCACGCACTTTCAACATTTAGTTAATAAAACATCTGACCTTTCCATTGTGTTAATGATGGAGGATTGGTTGATTTCCAGTTTTTAAGTATCCGTGTTTTTCAAGATAATTGATGACAAAAGTATCGTCCAACCCTTCGGGTAACTCACTGCACTCATATGCCATGTCTTGAAATATGCAGACGGACGGATTAAAAGTACATTTACATTGTAATACTTCAGACAGCTAACTTTCTAACTACACCCATACCTTTTGGACTTTATAGCATTCCCAGAAGGCATGGATTATTGAGTCATTGTTAGTTTTACATGACTCTGCCAATGTGCTGTAAATTTGTGAATTTTGTCTCTTCTATAATAAACAATATAGTTTATACTGGATTAAGCGTACAGTTTTAACTGTAATTTTGTTAGTTGTGTTCCAACATTCTCTCCATCGTGTGCCAATATCAGTTATTTTTCAATCTTGGTTCCAATAGTCTATATTTTTTTTCTAAGAGATCGTCAGTTGGAAAGGCTTTCTGCAAGGTATTGTATATCTTACCTACAGTACCGGTCAAAAGTTTTAGAACACCTACTCATTCAAGGGTTTTTCTTTATTTTTACAATTTTCTACATTGTAGAATAATAGTGAAGACATCAAAACTATGAAATAACACATATGGAATCATGTAGTAACCAAAAAAGTGTTAAACACATTTTAGAGATTCTTCAAATAGCCACCCTTTGCCTTGATGACAGCTTTGCACACTCTTGGCATTCTCTTAACCAGCTTCACCTGGAATGCTTTTACAACAGTCTTGAAGGAGTTCCCGCATATGCTAAGCACTTGTTGGCTGCTTTTCCTTCACTCTGCGGATCGACTCATCCCAAACCATCTCAATTGGGTTGAGGTCGGGGGATTGTGGAGGCCAGGTCATCTGATGCAGCACTTCATCACTCTCCTTCTTGGTCAAATAGCCCTTACACAGCCTGGAGGTGTGTTGGGTCATTGTCCTGTTGAAAAACAAATGATAGTCCCACTAAGCCCAAACCAGATGGGATGGCGTATCGCTGCAGAATGCTGTGGTAGCCATGCTGGTTAAGTGTGCCTTGAATTCCAAATAAATCACAGACAGTGTCACCACACCATAACACCTCCTCCTCCATGATTTACGGTGGGAAATACACATGCAGAGATCATCCGTTCACCCACACGCGTCTCATAAAGACACGGCGGTTGGAACCAAAAATCTCAAATTTGGACTCCAGACCAAAGGACAAATTTCCACCGGTCTAATGTCCATTGCGCGTGTTTCTTGGCCCAAGCAAGTCTCTTCTTATTATTGGTGTCCTTTAGTAGTGGTTTCTTTGCAGCAATTCGACCATGAAGGCCTGATTCACACAGACGCCTCTGAACAGTTGATGTTGAGATGTGCATGTTACTTGAACTCTGTGAAGCATTTATTTGGGCAGCAATTTCTGAGGCTGGTATCTCTAATGAACTTATCCTCTGCAGCATTCCAGTGGCGTCCTCATGGGAGCCAGTTTCATCATAGCACTTGGTGGTTTTTTCGACTGCACTTGAAGAAACTTTCAAAGTTCTTGAAATGTTCCGTATTGACTGAACTTCATGTCTTAAAGTAATGGACTGTCATTTCTCTTTGCTTATTTGAGCTGTTCTTGCCATAATATGGACTTGGTCTTTTACCAAATAGGGCTATCTTCTGTATACCCCCTACTTTGTCACAACACAACTGATTGTCTCAAACGCATTAAGAAGGAAAGAAATTCCACAAATTAACTTTTAAGACGGCACACCTGTTAATTGAAATGCATTCCAGGTGACTACCTCATGAAGCTGGTTGAGATAATGCCAAGAGTGTGCAAAGCTGTCATCAAGGCAAAGGGTGGCTATTTGAAGAATCTCAAATATAAAATATATTTTGATTTGTTTAACACTTTTTTGGTTACTACATGATTCCATATGTGTTATTTCATAGTGTTGATGTCTTCACTATAATGTAGAAAACAGTAAAAATAAAGAAAAACCCTTGAATGAGTAGGTGTTCTAAAACTTTTGACCGGTAGTGTATATTGTGAATATCTTTTACTGACTCAAATAGGATTCCCTCAAGATTGCTCTGATGTCCAAAAGATTTCAAATCAAAATGTTCTGAAATTAAACTTTTAAGTTGCATGTATTTGAAAATATCTACATTGGTCAGTCAAAAATGGCTTTCTAATTCTGTCATGGAAATACATTTATTTCCTAATTTATTTACGATTTCTATGCCTTTAGTTTTCCATGTATACCAATTTATCGGTGAATTCTTAAAAGCTATCCATATGGTTGTGTTTTTCAGGAGTGATATATTTTCTTCCATGTTGTTATAGTGTTCTTAACTATGAAGTTGTTAATGTTCTTAGCTTTATCCTTTGAAAATAGACATGGAAAAGATTCTGGGGATGAGCATGCTTATCTTCAATATGTACGCATTGGTCCTCTAGTGCATTTAATTATATGTAAAGTAAAATCCTTGGGTGGCGAGTTGATACAATTCCAAGTCTAGAAGGTTAAAACCTCCCTCAGACTAAGGAAGATGTTAATCTTTCTTTTTTATTCTCTGAGCTTTATTTGCCCATACAAAGTCTGTTATGACCGAGTATACTTTTTAAAGAATGTCTTCAGTGGGGTAATTGATATTACCAAGAATAAATATCCAAACTTTGGGAGCCATGCCATTCTGAAGAGGTTAATTCTACCTGTAAGATTTATGGGAAGATTATTCCATTTAATTAGATCTGCTCATATTTTTGAGTAATAAAAGTTATTTTTATATCATTGTTGTTTGTTGTCACTTATTAAGTAAGTGTTTTATATTTTTTGTGGTCCACTTAAAGGATTGCTGTAGATCATTAGTATTTTTTTTTCCTTTTGCCATTATTTTGTTTCTTTTTTTTCACATCCATTTTATATCCTAAGATTTTAGAGTATTCTGTAAATATTTTTAGCAAGGGGGGCATTGAGTTTTTTTATATTGGTCAGGTATATCAGGAGATCATCTGCAAATAAGTTTAGTTTATATTCATGTTTACCAATACTGATACCTGTTATCTTTGGGTCTGACCCATGTCTAATTGTTTCTGCAAGTGGTTCAATTGCCAGTGCAAACAGGAGGGGGGAGAGAGGACATCCCTATCTTGTGCTCCTTTTCTAAAGCAATTTCATCAGATAATGTATTACTTGTGTATATTTTTTGCTTTAGAACATTTATATAATATTTTGATTTATTATTTCAGCTGGAAAGTAATTATACTTTCCTGTGGATGTGTTGTCTCACATTTCTACTGCCAAAAGGGCCAACCGCATGGACAACCGTAATGTGGTAAAGTACGTTAAAATATATATTTTATTCTACATTCTGGCTTGTAGAGGTCATGAGAGGAAACTTTCCTGATTCAAACGCTCATTTCTGCCCTTAGTACAATTCAGTGCAACTCAACGTCGGGTTTCCAGGCAAGGTTAAAACTACAATTTTGATATCATGGATGGTCAGTCCTTGCATCCGTAGCTCTGTGTATGAATTTGAGAGTGGTTACATTTATACAGGCCCACGCCTTAGCTTTTAACGAAAACAGAGGTGGGGTGAACACTTTGTTATTGTTTCAATTAAAGACTATTTAATGGAACAGTACCTTCATTTGGCACTTGACTTTTACCTACTTCACCTGGAGATGTATAAGAAACAGAGTGTCATAGTAAGAAATACCATTTGAAAATAGAACATCTATTTAATTTGAACACCACCTTACTGAGTTTAATTCTAAATGTATTTTAGTCAATTTCTAATTAAGTGACACATATTATTTAGCTAATGTACTGTAGATATACAGTATACACAATTTTTACATAAAATAATCAACAAACATAATCTTCACTACAAAACACAATAAATGCTCAGTCAAGTTACCTTAGCAATGTTAAATAAAATTATAATTAAATAATAAACAAAATGTACCTGCGACAAGAGCTGTTTCTTCTATTAAAAGAAGAAGACATTACAAAAAAAAGAAACCAAATATGTTAAAATCATGTTATAATATGTGTAGAAATACACACAATAGTAAAACATATAGAAGTAATACCTGGCTTCTCAGTAGACTCTGTTTTATCTGAAATAAAATGAAACTAATATTAATATAGGTAGGTCATGCAATATTACTTTGTTATTTATTTTTAAAATGTATTGTATTATATCAGGGATATTTTCAATGTTATCATCAAACCTAATATTATAAAGCGGCAAATCCTAACTTTCACTTCAGTTGAATTTTCACAAAGTCTCCAATTGACATCTATGCATGACTAAGTGAAAATGTTACTTAAGTGGAAGTTAAGATTTGCCCCTAAATGATTAGACAACACTTAATACCGTCTGCATAGACTGTTCACATTTAATTGAATATATGTTAGCTTGTTGACATACCTGTTTTTTTGTTCCAGATGAAGAGCCCAATGACAGTAAAGACTAGCAGTAAAATAATCAGAGTTGTGATGAAGGCTCCAAGACTCCAATGTCCTATACAAGGATTTATCAAACCATTAAACATTTTACATTTAATGAAATCTGTATTTAAAATCTGAAGTGAGTCTTATTTTCCAAGTTTATGATCTTGTCTTTTGGTAGATACAGTAACTCGAGACAACATGTTAGAGGTCTTCACCGGTCCACCTGTACCCGAAAAGTCGGGTTGGACCTAGTTGTCATGGGTCTCTGGTATTTGTAATTATAACCGATTTGCCCGTAAGGACCTGTACAGACCCGAACGCGACTGGTGACGTAGAGAGAGAATGAAAATGTCTTGCTTTTCACTAAAGTGGTGCGTGAAGCTTGCTGTTGTTGCCGGCCAATCACAAGTCATCAAAAGCATCACTATAGTAAAAGAGCCTCCCCGTGTGGCAAGCGAGTTAGGAGATACAGGTAATTGCCAAAATAAAGGAAACACCGACAAAGTGTCTTAAAGGGGAATAATGACAAATTTCGAAAATGTGTCTAAGTTCCTAAACCCCTCGAACTCGTTGTTGGACTGTCTGTCAAAGTGCAGACCTCTCTCACTCAGGGAGAGCTAGAGTGAAAGCTATGCCACAGGGTTATGCAGCCCCCCACTCACTGCAGCGCTAGATAGAACTTTGTGGAAAAACAGAAATCTACGAAAAAAATAAACATTCTGTCACAGTGAAAATACTAAATTGGGGAAGTCCAATCAATTGTGAGATATGACATATACATTTTATGTGATGAATATGGGTCGCGGGTTCACAATTTGATCTTTTCTGAGATCTAACATGGTCATACCATGGAGATGGTCATACCATGGATAATTTTGCTATTTGAATTTGAATTTTAAGACACTTTAGGTATGAAAAAAGAAACGATTTGATAAAATATTGGATTTGGCATTTACTACTATAGTCCATTTGCATTTTAGTCATTTAGCAGACGCTCTTACCCAGAGCGACTTACAGGAGCAATTAGGTTTAAGTGCCTTGCTCAAGGGGACATCAACATATTTTTCACCTTGTCGGCTCGGGATTTGAACCAGCGACCTTTCGGTTACTGGCTCAACGCTCTTAACCGCTAGGCTACCTGCTTCCATAGAACTGCATTGAATAACACATTCATAAATGGCAAAACAGACAGTCAAAAACATTTATCATAAGGAATAAGGTTTTGACATGTCTGTACTATATCTAGGATATATAAGAAAGCAACATTGTTGAATACCCGTTTCTTATTGGCTAGAAGGGCATTCTAGAATGGACATTAAAACCAGATAACGGGACAGTTGGAAAAGATATTGGGACACCTTGCAATCATGACGCAACAAGCGCATACACATGCAGACCGTACTGGCTACAAAGTTACAGAAAGCTACACCAACAACCACGCAAACTAAAATTGGATACATTGCAAACACAGGTCCAAAGAGAAAATTGTATTACTTCCATACTTTCATTCATTTTTTAAACCGCTACTGGGTTACCTTCAGATGAGTCCCGTGACACTTGTGGGGGTCGTACAAACTGAGAAGACCATTGTGTTTGTGAGAGCCTCATCTTTCCATATAGTGGTCATATTAGTTTGTAGCCCAAACGGTTCAAACGCGACACACAGAAGTTGACACTTCAATGATACCGACTTCAGACGAGTCCCGTGGAGCTTGTGGGAGTCGTAGAGCAAGACGGAGAACAACATCATGTTTGTGAGAGTCTCATCTTTCCATAGAGTATTAGTTTACCACTTTCCATTGCATTTGCGTATGTAGTGGATTGAGACGCAGCCAATACAAAAAAACGATCTCTATCTTAGACGGATTTTGATTGGTGTTTTTGTATTATGTTGCGTCAATCAACTCTTAAGGATTAATTAACTCAGGAATCACACATGTGGAAGCACCTGCTTTCAATATACTTTGTATCCCTCATTTACTGAAGTGTTCTTTATTGTGTCAGTTACCTGTTGATCATATCTAATTAATGGAATATGGAATTAAAATGACGGAATTAAAAGGTAAATGAGAAGGATAGACTACAATGACCAAGATCTATGGCAGCTAGAAGTTAGTCTAACTAGTGCGAGTCGGCTTGGTTGCTGTTTTTCTCTCTCTCTCCCTGCCTGGACCCGCATTACTCACACACACACACACACACACACACACACACACACACACACACACACACACACACACACACACACACACACACACACACACACACACACACACACACACACACACGCGCACACACGCACACACGCACACAGCCCCTCCCCCTGCTAGAGTGGCTCCGTTTCTCTCTCCATCACGCTTTAACAGCTCCAGTTAAGTTCTTTTGCTGCTTCCCTCAGATTGGATCAGACCGGGTCTGGTTGTCCTTGGGTCCGTTCAGACCAAGTCTCTATCTTTTAAGAATTAATTTATTCAGGTGGGTGTCCGTGTAGGAAAGCCCAAGGTCCATTTCACAACAGGTCCAAGTTTTTTTTGTTGACTGGTTTGTGGGTATAATTAACTTATTGTGTTAAGTTGACTAAGATATTAAATGATGAGATACTGATTAAGATTTCTGAGATTCTCACTCTTCGTTGAAGCTCTGGGCAGGATTCTACTCTCCTTCTTCACCTCCTCAGACAGAGAGACTGTACAGGAGAGCCAATCGGAGTCTGAGGGAGAATACAGCAGCCAACTACTCACACTCACCAAGCCCTGAGGATCTGAAACAGAGAGCAAGGGGGGGATATACACACTTATTCACAGACAGACACAAACAGCCATACATAGTTGCAGTAATGATCCAGACTAGTGTCTGCAATAACCTGGAGTGTTGAGTACTTCTTGTCCATTTCTGATCTCTGTCCCCGCTTTGTTTCTCCAGGTGAGTGTAGGTTGTGGTGACCATCCCTCTGATGAACAGGTAACGTTCACCTGACTTCCTCCTCCTCTTGCTTCAGCAACAGAGACCACTGGGGTACCACCTAGTACTAATGGCCAGATAAGGCGGGAGTTGGGGCAAATTACAACCGTGAGGACAATGATTGTGAGAATCTATTTAATTGTGTGCATTACATTTTCCCCTGGGTTACTTTAAACTTGCATAAACAATTGCCGCCACCTCTCTACATTTCAAAGAGAGAGATCACCCAAGTTACGAAATGGCATATTGGTTTCCTTACCCTGTAAGCAGTGTTAGACTGCCACTTGTCCATAGACTGCTTACAGACTAAGTAAACCAATGTCATTTTGTGAACTATTCCTTTAAACTAAAGTTACAATATCCGTTTCACTACAATATTGTGAATATTACAGTATATTTGCAGTGCAACTGTTCTGTCTGTCCCTCACACACAGCTAAACACAGTGCCTTCAGAAAGTATTAACACCCCTTTTCCACATTTTGTTACAAAGTGGGATTGAAATGGATTTAATTGTCATTTTTCTGTCAACAATCTGCACAAAATACTGTCAAAGTGGAAAATAAAACACTAATATATCTTGATTAGATAAGTATTCAATCCCTGAGTCAATACGTTAGAATCACCTTTGGCAGCAATTATAGCTGTGAGTAAGCTGGGTAAGTCTCTAAGAGCTTTGCACACCTGGATTGTACAATATTTGCTCATTATTCTTTTAAATTCTTCAAGCTCTGTCAAGTTGTTTGTTGATCATTGGCCTTGTGTTTTAGGTAATTGTCCTGCCGAAAGGTGGATTTATCTCCCAGACTGTTGGAAAGCAGACTGAACCAAGTTTTGCTCTAGGATTTTGCCTGTGCTTAGCTCTATTCTGTTTATTTTTATCCCAAAAAATGACAAGCATACCCATAACATGATGCAGGCACCACCATGCTTGAAAATATGAAGTGTGGTACTAAGTGTTTTGTTGAATTTGCCCGAAACATAACGCTTTGTATTCAGGACAAAATTATATTTTATTCACCATATTTTTTGCAGTATTACTTTAATGCCTTATTGCAAACAGGATGCATGTTTTGGAATATTTATTTTCTGTACAGGCTTCCTTCTTTTCCTTCTAGTATTGTAAAGTAAATACAATGTTGTTGATCCATCCTCAGTTTTCTCCTATCACAGCCATTAAACCATACAACTGTTTTAAAATCACCATGGTGAAATGCCTGAGCGGTTTCCTTCCTCTCCAGAAACTGAGTTAGGAAGGGCGCCTGTATCTTTGTAGTGGCTGGGTGTATTGATACACCATCCAAAGTGTAATTAATAATTTCACCATGCTCAAAGGGATATTCAATGTCTGCTTTTCTTTTTTTTTACCCATCTACCAATAGGTGCCCTTCTTTGCGAACCATTGGAAAACCTCCCCGGTCTTTGTGGTTGAATCTGTGCTTGAAATTCACTGCTCGACTAAGGGACCTTACAGATAATTTTATGTGTGTGGTACAGAAATGTAGTAGTGATTTAAAAATAATGTTAAACACTATTATTGCACACAAAGTGAGTCCATGCAACTTATTATGTGACTTATTGAGCACATTTACACTCCTGAACTATTTTAGGCTTGCCATTGTCACGATCGTCGGGAACAGAGGACCAAGGCGCAGCGTTGAAGGTGAACATGCTTTTTATTAATGCTACACGAACAAAACAACAAACGATACGTGAAGTCCTACGGTACAAACACAAACCAAAAGGAACAAGATCCCACACCATACTGTGGGAAACAGGCTGACTAAGTATGGTTCCCAATCAGAGACAACAAGCAACAGCTGATTCACGTTGCCTCTGATTGAGAACCACACTGGCCAACATAGAAACACAATACTAGAACGAACACAAATGAAAACTCACACCCTGGCTCAACATACTAGAGTCCCCAGAGCCAGGGCGTGACAGTACCCCCCCCAAACACCACAGGGGAGGGACCGGGTGGGCACTCCGCCTTGGCGGCGGATCCGGCTCCGGGCCTGATCCCCACTCCCTCTCCAACCCCCCAAAGTACCCCTGGTCCGGTCTGGCCCCGCTGGCCGGAGCTGGACTGCACACTGGTGGAGCGGATTGCTCTAGCACCGGCGTGAAGCAGCTGACCGGTGCCGGACCAGGCACCGGTGGAACAGGCACGGGCCATGCCGGACTGACGACGCACACCACTGGCTTGGTGTGGGGAGCAGGAACGGGCCGGACCGGGCTGGCGACGCTCACCATAGGCTTGGTGCGGGGAGCAGGAGCGGGCCGGACCGGGCTGGCGACGCGCACCATTGGCTTGGTGCGGGGAGCAGGAGCGGGCCGGACCGGGCTGGCGATGCGCACTATTGGCTTGGTGCGGGGAGCAGGAACAGGCCGGGCCGGGCCGGCGACGCGCACCATAGGCTTGGTGCGGGGAGCAGGAACAGGCCGGGCCGGGCCGGCGACGCGCACCATAGGCTTGGTGCGGGGAGCAGGAACAGGCCGGGCCGGGCTGGCGACATTCACCATTGGCTTGGTGCGGGGAGCAGGAACAGGCCGGGTCGGGCTGGCGACGCGCACCATTGGCTTGGTGCGGGGAGCAGGAGCGGGCCGGACCGGGCTGACGAAGCGCACCACTGACTTGGTGCGGAGAGCAGGAATGGACCGGACTGGGCTGGCGACACGCACCACAGGCTCGGTGCAAGGGACAGGAACAGACCGGACTGGGGACACACACCACTGGCCCTACGCAGAGATCAGGAACGGGCCGGACTGGACTGGTAACACACCCCAGTACCTCTCGCCGTGCCTCTACACCTTCCTTCCCCTTTTTGACCAGTGGCCCCCGTAACCTGGCGGCCTCCTCTGCCAACCCGCTGGGCCGCTCTATCGCGGTCTCCTGCTGCCCCGTCGTCCACGGCGTGAGCCCCCCCCTAAAAAATGTATGGGCTTCTCTCCTACCCGTGGACCAGGTCTCCATATCTCTCGCCAGCCTTTCGCCCTTCTGCTTCCAAGTCAAGCCCCTCTCTTCCTCACACGGCTTGACCCAGTCGAGGAGGCGAAGGAGATCCGCTAGAGATCTCCCTGGCAATGGCTCCTGGACACGCTGCTTGGTCCAGTCTTGGTGGGATCTTCTGTCACGATCGTCGGGAACAGAGGACCAAGGCGCAGCGTTGAAGGTGAACATGCTTTTTATTAAAGCTACACGAACAAAACAACAAACGATACGTGAAGTCCTACGGTACAAACACAAACCAAAAGGAACAAGATCCCACACCATACTGTGGGAAACAGGCTGACTAAGTATGGTTCCCAATCAGAGACAACAAGCAACAGCTGATTCACGTTGCCTCTGATTGAGAACCACACTGGCCAACATAGAAACACAATACTAGAACGAACACAAATGAAAACTCACACCCTGGCTCAACATACTAGAGTCCCCAGAGCCAGGGCGTGACAGCCATAACAAAACGGATTGAATACTTCTTGACTCAAGACATTTTAGCTTTTCATTTTTAATTAATTTGTAAACATTTCTAAAAACACAATTCCACTTTGACATTATGGATTATTGTGTGTAGTTCAGTGACACAACATCTCAATTTAATCCATATAAAATGCAGCCTGTAAAACAACAACATTTGGAAAAAGTCAAGGGGTGTGAATACTTTCTGAAGGCACTGTAGCTACCCATTCCACACTGTCTACACAAGCACAGTGCAGTCTTCAGTCCCTTACCATTTACTGTGAGGAAGACACTGGCCTTTTCATACCACTGTGCGCTGCTGACATGGCACACATACTCCCCCCTGTCTTCTAGAGTGACCCTCTCCAGTGTCAGTGATACGTTCCCTCTCTCCAGCCCCCCAGTTAGAGACACCCTGCCCCTGTACTGGGGGTCCACAGGGGCTTCCTGGATCTTGTGATCTTTGTACAACAAGGCAGGTTTGTTGAAGTCACCGGACCGGTACCAGCGCACCTCCAATGGCTCCGCATTGAAGAGAGGTGAGAGTTCACAAGCCAGAGAGACCGAGGAGTTCAATGCGGTCAAGATCAGACCATGAGGGACCATCAAAGTGAAAACCGCTGAGATAAGAGTGAGATGTAGAGTGCTTGTAAGAGGGTGTGAAAATTAGCAATTTATATAGGGCATTACAACACTTTGCTTCATAAGGGACTATACAGCCTGGTGTTAATCCTCTATAACTGTGGTTATAGATTTTGATGAGCAGTTATTACCACCTACTGTATGTGGTGCATTGTAATGCATTATGTATAGCTCATAAGGCATACATGTGTTTATAATGCATTATGAAGAGGGTATTTTTTAAAAAGAGGGTATAATTTAAAAAAGCTAAGACAGTTACAGTGGGGGAAAAAAGTATTTAGTCAGCCACCAATTGTGCAGGTTCTCCCACTTAAAAAGATGAGAGAGGCCTGTAATTTTAATCACAGGTACACGTCAACTATGACAGACAATGAGAATGTTTTTCTCCAGAAAATCACATTGTAGGATTTTTAATGAATTTATTTGCAAATTATGGTGGAAAATAAGTATTTGGTCAATAACATAAGTTTCTCAATACTTTGTTATATGCCCTTTGTTGGCAATGACACAGGTCAAACGTTTTTTGTAAGTCTTCACAAGGTTTTCACACACTGTTGCTGGTATTTTGGCCCATTCCTCCATGCAGATCTCCTCTAGAACAGTGATGTTTTGGGGCTGTCGCTGGGCAACACAGACTTTCAACTCCCTCCAAAGATTTTCTATGGGGTTGAGATCTGGAGACTGGCTAGGCCACTCCAGGACCTTGAAATGCTTCTTACGAAGCCACTCCTTCGTTGCCCGGGCGGTGTTTTTGGGATCATTGTCATGCTGAAAGACCCAGCCACGTTTAATCTTCAATGCCCTTGCTGATGGAAGGAGGTTTTCACTCAAAATCTCACAATACATTCATTATTTCCTTTACACGGATCAGTCGTCCTGGTCCCTTTGCAGAAAAACAGCCCCAAAGCATGATGTTTCCACCCCCATGCTTCACAGTAGGTATGGTGTTCTTTGGATGCAACTCAGCATTCTTTGTCCTCCAAACACCACGAGTTGAGTTTTTACCAAAAAGTTATATTTAGGTTTCATCTGACCATATGACATTCTCCCAATCCTCTTCTGGATCATCCAAATGCACTCTAGCAAACTTCAGACGGGCCTGGACATGTACTGGCTTAAGCAGGGGGACACGTCTGTCACTGCAGGATTTGAGTCCCTGGCGGCGTAGTGTGTTACTGATGGTAGGCTTTGTTACTTTGGTCCCAGCTCTCTGCAGGTCATTCACTAGGTCCCCCCGTGTGGTTCTGGGATTTTTGCTCACCGTTCTTGTGATCATTTTGACCCCACGGGGTGAGATCTTGCGTGGAGCCCCAGATCGAGGGAGATTATCAGTGGTCTTGTATGTCTTCCATGTCCTAATAATTGCTCCCACAGTTGATTTCTTCAAACCAAGCTGCTTACCTATTGCAGATTCAGTCTTCCCAGCCTGGTGCAGGTCTACAATTTTGTTTCTGGTGTCCTTTGACAGCTCTTTGGTCTTGGCCATAGTGGAGTTTGGAGTGTGACTGTTTGAGGTTGTGGACAGGTGTCTTTTATACTGATAACAAGTTCAAACAGGTGCCATTAATACAGGTAAAGAGTGGAGAACAGAGGAGCCTCTTAAAGAAGAAGTTACAGGTCTGTGAGAGCCAGAAATCTTGCTTGTTTGTAGGTAACCAAATACTTATTTTCCACCATAATTTGCAAATAAATTCATTAAAAATCCTACAATGTGATTTTCTGGAGAAAAAAAATCTCAATTTGTCTGTCATAGTTGACGTGTACCTATGATGAAAATTACAGGCCTCTCTCATCTTTTTAAGTGGGAGAACTTGCACAATTGGTGGCTGACTAAATACTTTTCCCCCCACTGTATATGGAAGAAATCAATGTTTTTGCAACTATTAGACAGTTGATGTGCTCACCTGGACTTTGAGCTGCCATGCGAACTGTCAGAGCTGTCAGTGTCATCATTCTCAGCCACAGACCTGTGTTAAAGATAAAGGACATCCTATTGATGACAATATCATCATAACTGCAGTTATTATAAGACATTTAATCTATTGCGTCAATAAACACGTACAGTAGTACATACACTGGTATGTTCAGAAAAATATATATTGAGTAGAACAGACATGCCTTTAGGTAGAGTATAATGGAATTTATTTCTGTAATGTTCAGTATGTCGCACCCTCCTGAATGTGACCTTGGTCATTTGATCCAATTCCACGATGTGTCTCAAAGCTAAAACTATTAGGTCATACAGCCAATGTGCAGGAACCATTGAACAAATAGACTATGTAATACTGAACTTTGGACCATAAGATGTTGGACAAGTTAAATTACAGTGCATTCGGAAAGTATTCAGACCCCTTGACTTGCTCCACTTCGTTACGTTACAGCCTTAATCTAAAATTGATTTAAAAACGTTTTCCCTCATCAATCTACACACAATACCCCATAATGACAAAAACTGGTTTTTAGAATTTTTTGCAAATGTATACAAAAACCCCCCTGAAATGTACATTTACATAACCATTCAGACCCTTTACACAGTACTTTGTTTAAGCACTTTTGGAAGCGATTACAGCCTCAAGTCTTCTTGGGTATGACGCTACAAGCTTGGCACACCTGTATTTGGGGATTTTCTCCCATTCTTCTTTGCAGATCCTCTAAAGGTCTGTCAGGTTGGATGGGGAGCGTCTCTATGTATTAGGTAATAAGGGTTTTGTCAAAGGACAACACTGGCAAGTGGAGGAAAAGGATAATGGTTGTCTCTGAAAAACTGTCATGGTATGTTGGTGGAACAATAGTGGAATCGGCGGTTTCCCTTCAAAATAAAAAACCCTAATTGAAAGTAATGCAAACGGATACAAATAGTGAAATCATGCCCTATTTGGACTAGATAATGCTAAACAAGGTTGGAAATCACCTCCCCAGTCAGCCTATTGTGCGTATTGACATTAATATTCCACTGTACAGCCTTACCTATGGATTGTGGATCAATTATATAGGGTATCATATAATTCTGGACTAAGTTTGAATCGTACTACACAGGCTCCAACGCTCGTCGGATGTGGCAGGGCCTACAAACTATTACAGACTACAAAGGGAAGCACAGCCGTGAGCTACCCAGTGACACGAGCCTACCAGACGAGCTAAATTACTTCTATGCTCGCTTCGAGGCAAGCAACACTGAAGCATGCATGAGAGCATTCAAATTGCGACATGGTATCACAATCTTTGCAAGTTTCAATGGGGACTTTTATTTTGAAGGCAAACCACCGATTCCACTGTTGTTGCTCACGCTAATGTTGTTCAGGACACACACGTCGTCTGTGCCACATAATGTGCGCACCACGACGTTGGCAAGACAAAAAAACTTCAGGAAAGATGGTTGTTTAATGTGAGAGGCTCAAGGATGTTACGATTTTGAAAGTCATGTAGTGTAAGCCGGGCATTAGGGAATTACTTTGTGTTAATCAATTTATTCACCTTTACACTAACTTAAATATTTTCCATCCAACAGAGACAAAAAAACGAATTAAAGATAATTCATGAACATTCTTCACCATATAATATGACATAACACTGACAATCATGCTTCATTTCTTACAGTTTGGTTTACAATATATTTACCTAAGTATGTTTATTACAAATGTGCATTAATATGTAAGGTAAAAAAAAAAAAAAAGCTTTTATACATTTTCCACACAATTTAAATTGTAGGCTATCTGTGTTTTCTATTTACTTGGTATTTGTTTTATGCAGATTGGCAGATGAAAAAATTCAAAGGTAGGAAAAACAATCCATGACAAGATTAATGCATGTTTATGTTATGTTTAACACAGTTATTGTATAGGCCTAGATTACATGGCTTTAGTCAGTACAGCGGGAAGGTAGAGGTGGGATACGAATAGTAGGAGCATTCGTTTTTGCAGAGTTGCCAAAAACCGGAAATTCAGGATTTCAGGGGACATGAGAGTGCCTGTGACAGGACTTCTGCTGCTTCTCGTTCTTAAGATTTGTTTTTGCATCTTTTACTTTTGTTTTTGTACACCAGTCTCAAACAGCTGAAAATATAATATTTTTAGTTAAGGAAAATATTATTCATAGCGGTTTAGATGGTACAATGATTATTTACACTATAATTGCTTGTTTGTCACTAAATTGAAATTAGGCAAGCTATTAGAATTTTAGCAACCAGGAAATGGCGGAGTGATTTCTTCATAGTGCATCTTTAAAGCAATAAAGCAGCATGTCTTTCTAAATACAACTAAACAAGGCGAGGAGATGAGAGAAAGTGAAGGGAGATACACCATTCTTAAAAGAATGGTAGTAGTTTATCTGGTGAAATTCATTTCTACCTGAATGCATGATCCCTCTCCTTCAATTTCCAGCTGTTGTAACAAAGTAATCTTCGGCTTTGGTATCCTCAGATTACACTATGGATTCATGACCAGTTGACATATCCACAGTGTATGTTAATTCTAGTTTGTAAGCGAGAATGAAGATAGTACAGCTTCTCCCCTCCCCTCCCCTCCCCTTATCTATATTTCCCTTATCTATATTTCCCTATTTCCGTCTAGTCATGTGACAGGGCTATGTTTTTGAAAACTGCACAGCCCAATCTTCAAATAAAACGCCAACCCTGGCGTAACTGCAGTAAAATAATTACGCCATGTGGTGCTTTATCTTGGCTCTTAGTCAAACTCCGCAAAAGTGAAACTAAAATTTAGGTTTAGGCATTCATTCCAAATGGTTAAATTAAGGTTTGGGAAAGGCTTAAAAAACACACACAAAAACAATTGTCTAGCACGGGGATTGAACACATGCGCCTCGGATTCGACTCTGCACCTTAAACACCTATCCACCATCCACCATCGCCCTAGTGAGCCGTCAGCTGCTAGAAGGTAATAGGCGCTCACATTGCACCTAGTGGATGGTATAGCTTCCACATGTCGCAAGGTCCAAATAAAATAAGATCAAACTTTATTTATACAGCACATTTCAGACATGGAATGCAATGCAATGTGTTTCACAGGAAAAAACGAATAAAAACAATGAAAATAAAAATGGAAATATTTACTACACAGATGCATGACGCGTTTGGAATTCCATGAACAGAACTCTATAGTATGAACTGTCAAGTCTAGACATGGCCTAGAAACAGTAGATCTGTTCTATGTGCCCTATTTCTAGGCTTCCCGTTCTTAAGATTTGTTTTTGCGTCTTTTACTTTTGGTTTTGTACACCAGTCTCAGCCACTTCTCCTCAATGCCCCTACTAACCTAAGGTAGCCAGGCGTAAAATAAACACCTGAAACGAGATCTCCCACATTCTGGTCTTGATGAGAGTAAAAGAAAACTGTCAGGAGAGGTTCTCTTCTGCACTGTTCAACCAATCCAGTAAATGTGAAGGAGGAGTTAAGATGGAGTGTCTCCTTGTTAAAGGGAAAAATCACTCAAAAACTATATATATTTATTTTTTTAAATATATTTTTTAATTAGTCCACAGTTGATACAAAATGCATCATATGATGCAAAACGCATAATCATGATGATGTGGCTGGAGAAACGTTTCTTCTTAAAAGTCCAATATCTTAACAACTTGACTGCTGACAGACAAACCATTTTGGGACTGTATCAACACTGGACTAATGAAAAAAATACCAAAAGATCGTTTTTGAGTGAAATTCCCCTTTAACGTCCAAAAGCAGAAGTCCTGTCACAGGCTCTCTCATTTCCCCTGAAAATAAAATGTCCAGTTGTTGGCAACTCTGCAAAGGCTAATGCCCCTACTGTCCGTCTCCCATCTCTACCTTCCGGGTGTACTGACTAAAGCCATAAAAAAATATGAAAGGGGGTCGGTACCTCTTTAAAAAATACAAAAAAACATACAGAGTCATAGCTGTAGTATTGGCCTAATTAAAATACATGTGTATAATGTAAAGTATGTCTAATTTGACATGTTTTCACTTTCATCTCCTAGTACTCGTTCAATATATTCTTATTTGCTATGAGTCACGTTGTCCAGGACTGAACACAGGAAGAAAGTTTGATGCTTTCACATCAGTAAAAGTGTAGAGCTGTGACACTGTATCAACATTATAAAAATACATAGTGTGTCTGGCACAGTCTAGAAACACTCCCAATGTAAATAGCTCTTCTCTAACTGTTACTGGTGTTGAAGGGTCAGTAAGGAAATGGAAACCTTGTCTTTTATCATAAGAGAGAATCCAGAAACCATACTTGGGTGTTAATGGAACAGTAGGCCTTCTCTCAGCATTTGCTTTGGTCACACCAACATTCCATGTCTGTTTTTCAGAGACAACCATTTGTTTATCCTTTACCTCCACTTGCCAGTCGTGTTGTCCTTAGACAAAACCCTTATTACCTAATACATATAGATGCATGTTAGACTTCCCAGTATCTTTTGCTTTGAGGTACTGAGCCCTCCTTCCTTCAGCAGTCACTTTAATAGCAGGATGGGCAGTCTGGACATCAATAGTGATGTTCTCTAAAGGAAGAGAAAATTATTTAATTCATTCACAAATATATATTTTTTGGGGGGTATTTTATTAGGATCCCCATTAGCTGTTGCGAAAGCCGCAGCTACTATTCCTGGGGTCCACACAGAACATGAAAAATGACATAATACAGAACATTAATAGACAAGAACAGCTCAAGGACAGAACTACATACATTTTAAAAAACGGCACACATGTTGAGATTTAGAGACGAGTTTCCCCCATTAATATGTAAAGAGCATTGAGCACCTAGGTCGAAAAGTGCAATATAAATCCAATCTATTAGTATTACTATTATTATTATTAGTAGTAGTAGTAGTTTAATATAAGTCATGTAATCTAGGCCTATACAATAATTATGTTAAACACAACATAAACATGCAATAATCTTGCCATGGATTGTTTTTCCAACCTTTGAATTCTGTCACCTGCCAATCTGCATAAAACAAATACCAAGTAAATGGAAAACACTGCGATAATACAATTTCAACTTTTTTTTACCTTACAGATTAAAGCACATTCATAATAAACATACTTAGGTAAATATATTGCAAACCAAACTAAGAAATGAAGCATGACTGTCAGTTTTATGTCATATAATATGGTCATGAATCACCTTTAATTCGTTTTTTTTGTCTCTGTTGGAAGGAAAATATTTAAATTAGTGTAAAAAGGTGAATACATTGATTAACACAAAGTAATATCCTAATGCCCGGCTTTAACTACGCGACTTTCAAAATCGTAACATCGCTGAGCCTCTCACATTAAACAACCATCTTTCCTGTAGTTTTTGTCTTGCCAGCGTAGTGGTGCCGCAATTGGACAAGATAATGCTAAACACTATGGAGGACTAAAAGTGCCACAATTAAATAAATAAATACACCATTAAATAATTACTTAAATGTGTCATTAATTAATTAAAATTAGAATTAAATACATAAATGTGTTATTAAATGTGTCATTAATTAATTCAAATACCGATTCATTTTATGTAAAATACATATATAATAATTTCACTATTTACATTTACATTTCATGGTCCTGCGTTGGAGTGCTTCCTGAATTACTTAAAACTGTCAAACTGACCCATCAAAAGTTGGTAGGCGGAACCTAACGCCTGATTGGTTACCCTCTGCATCAAGCCAAGACAAATCAATTCCGGATAATGTCAGCAGGTCCTGCTTCTACATCCTCTGCTAAGTTTAAAATGTCTCTAACCAACTCCCTGGAAAGTTCACGGAGATCCTCCATTGTCTCTATCCAGGTTGGCCTACTCTACTTCAGACCAAAGCAATGGATCAGACTAGATTCGCGTTAGCCCCGCCCACTGACTTTGATGGGTCAGTTTGACAGTTTTAAGTAATTCATGAATCACTGCAATGCAGGATCATGAAATGTAAATGTAAATAGTGAAATAATTATATATGTATTTTACATAAAATGAATCGGTATTTGAATTAATTAATGACACATTTAATAACACATTTATGTATTTAATTCTAATTTTAATTAATTAATGACACATTTAAGTAATTATTTAATGGTGTATTTATTTATTTAATTGTGGCACTTTTAGTCCTCCATAAAACACGGTTGGAATGTTGTTATATAAATTCAACAAAAGGCTTTACATTGCAATATGAATGTCAATACGCACAATAGGTAGGATAGTGTGGTGATTTCCCACAGTTAGAGTTCCGCAATAAGAGCTACAATGCTAATATTTGTGTAAGCTCTTCACAATTGTGTTCTGTGGGTGTCACTGAGTAGACTGATAACCCATATCATGGATCCACAATCCATAGGTAAGGCTGTACAGTGGAATATGAATGTCAATAAGCACAATAGTCTGATGGGGAAGGTGATTTCCAACCTTGTTTAGCATTATCTACTCCAAATATGGCATGATTTCACTATTTGTATCCGTTTGCATCACTTTCAATTAGGGATTTTTATTTTGAAGGGGAATGGCCGATTCCATTATCGTTGCTCAGGCTAATGTTATTCACGACACATTGGTGCACAGACGGGGGCCACACACTACAAGATTCTTCACTTGGTCTGAGAATTGTCGATACCACTGTCTCGCGATCATCACATCATTGTTTTTGTGAGACAGCATGGTATCGAGAATGATGTGATTAGAATGTTAACTTAGCTGGAACGAGCTGTGGCCTCAACGTTTTCAGTCAGACATTCACATTTGCCATACATACAGCAGGAGCAGTGGCGGTCAGTGTCGTTTAAGATGAGGGAGGACGATTTAATTTGTTCATGAGCATGGCCTTATTTCTATTACAGCATATTGGATGACTGTCATTGATATTCCATTCACCCAGTTCAATGTAACATTGATAGGTTTAGGCTACTACACGATACTCAAATTTTCTCTATACCCATCATGAGGTTGCTACAACCCATGAATGAAAGTTTACAACGTAGGTGCACACAGGTCAAGAGAAACATTTGTGGTGACAGACAGTGACACATGGACAGACGGTGACACATTCAATACCGCCTTGCACACTCTTGCCTGCATCTAGCTGAAACATGGTGTAATCATTAGTCCAACAGTTGCAAACGAGAGTTTCTATTGGACAAATTCAGATATATTTATCCCCATTTTGTTCCGTTTAAGAAACATTTTTCAACAGAATCGGCAGAATGAATACACCCCTGATCAAGCGTAAACACAGTTCACTTTCATAGCAGCCACGTTGTATTCCTTCTCGCATCTATGCGCTCTCATCCTCTCACCTTTTCCCTTCGCTTGTGGAATTTAATGGATAACACATCAGCTGTATGTGACCAGGCGAAAAAACCTTTCCAAGCCAAACCATATCATAACCACTACACAGCCTACATCGTTGTCACCATATTAGCTAAAGCAACGTCATAGTCAACATATTGTAGCTAATAGAACTAACGTGCTAGTAAACCCCTACAATCATGCTGTAACTTTACAGTGTACAGTCAGTAAGCAGTTTAACACTTACACCGGTGGGCCCCGGTGGCAATAAATTAGTAAAACCCAAAGCTTACCTTGACTTGAAAGAGTTCCAGTGTTGTGTTGGATAGTTATAGCCAGCTAGCTAACATAGCATCCCTCTGTTTGAGCAGGGTGCTTGAGTAGGCTAAACTAGCTAGCTGCATTTGCTAGCTAAGTAAGTCAAATTGAAAGTAAAAAATAAATAAAAATCTCTCTCTCGCCCTCTTGCTTCTCCTTCATTTTGGAGGAAATTAATTTGTTCAAAACTGTTCAACTATTGTCTTTCTCTTTGAGTCAACTACTCACCACATTTTATGCACTGCAGTGCTAGCTAGCTGTAGCTTCTGCTTTCAGTACTAGATTCATTCTCTGATCCTTTGACTGGGTGGACAACATGTCAGTTCATGCTGCAAGAGCTCTGATAGGTTGGAGGACGTCCTCCGGAAGTTGTCATAATTACTGTGTAAGTCTATGGCGGTGAGAACCATGAGCCTCCTAGGTTTTGTATTGAAGTCAATGTACCCAGAGGAGGATGGAAGCTAGCTGTCCTCCGGCTACACTATGGTGCTACCCTATAGAGTGCTGTTGAGGCTACTGTAGACCTTCATTGCAAAATAGTGTGTTTTAATCAATTATTTGGTGACGTGATTATATTTAGTATTGGTTGATCTAAAAAGGATAACTTTTTATGAAATTCACTGAGGAGGATGGTCCTCCTCTTCCTCCTCTGAGGAGCCTCCACTGAGCAGGAGCAGGTGTTTCCAACAGGTTGATCCGCAGCCCGATCCAGAGCCCACCTATGAGTAACTCCCCAAACAATTCTGAAAGTACACACAAGTTTCACGTGTTCCACCACAAAACTGTCATAAAATCTCACAAGCATCAGACACTGCAAGCTCCCAGCGACTATATTCAAACCTAACACAATATCTGCCACTTAATATTGCCCCTCGTCTGTCTGTGTGGTGCGCGCGTTGGTCCATCACTCCTTGTGTAGCCAGTTGATGTGATACCCATTGTGGGTTCAATTAAATGTTAACTGCAAAGTAGGCTTAACTGGCAGAAGTATACAATGAGTAAGTATATCATTTGTATCTATTATTTGTTATTTGCAATGAAATGAGCAGCAGCAGTACAGAACCATCTCTAGAACAGCATACTAGATGGCACATTCCTCACTGTCTAGACTAGATGCACAATTAAAGAGCCAGATGCGCAATTAAAGGGGAATTACAACAACAAAATCGGACTTAAAAAAATGGTCTTCAGATGTGATTTAATCATTGATGTGGACTCAGAACATGTAATTTCGATGTTTCTCCATGAACAATTGTAACTTTGAGAGTTAAAAAAAAAATCTCTGTTTTGCTCTACGATCTCCACAAGTGTCTTTGGACTCGTCTGAAGTCGGTACAGCCGATCTGCCAACTTCTGTCTGTAGCGTCAGAACAGTTTGGGCTACACGCTAATATGACCCCTCTGTGGAAAGGTGAGACTCTCACGAACACATACCTGTTGGTTGTCCTCACAAGACTCGTCTGAAGGTCCCCCGGTACCAGTTGAAAAAATTAATGGAAATACAGTATATATGGAGACTGTTTAGTGCCAAAAATAAGGGGTTAAAACAACTGTTTCCTGATCTGCTTATATCTCTCAGATATAGGACAGAAACTTCAGAACAAACTTCCTTTTGTTGTTACATGTAGTGAATCTGTTATTTAATGCGTTTGTATGGGCTTATATAAGTAAGGACAAAGATACTTTTTCGTCAAATACATTTTAATATATTTTTTGGATACTTCAAGGGGTCTTAAAACAATTCCATATAGCTTAGTAGTACCCACATAGGCACGTGACTAAATAACACACCCATACTCAGGCAAAAAAATATCAAAATTAAAGTCTATTGTATAAGGTAAATATGTATTTTTGCTGTCACAGTACCCAACCCTATTACACACCAAACACATAACAGGCTTGGAGCGGAATAGGTACGAATCTCTGAGCATCGTAGCACCATTAGGTGCCAAAACTCGACATACCCAGTCGCTGCCCACTATTATACCCTGATGAAGACAGCTTGTCTGTCGAAACATTGGTTATTAAGATATTACATTATTGCATCAAATCAAATCAAATCAAATCAAATTTTATTGGCCACATGCGCCGAATACAACAGGTGCAGACATTACAGTGAAATGCTTACTTACAGCCCTTAACCAACAGTGCATTTATTTTTAACAAAAAAAGTAAAAATAAAACAACAACAAAAAAAGTGTTGAGAAAAAAAAGAGCAGAAGTAAAATAAAATAACAGTAGGGAGGCTATATATACAGGGGGGTACCGGTGCAGAGTCAATGTGCGGGGGCACCGGCTAGTTGAGGTAGTTGAAGTAATATGTACATGTGGGTAGAGTTAAAGTGACTATGCATAAATAATTAACAGAGTAGCAGCAGCGTAAAAGGATGGGGTGGGGCGGCAGTGCAAATAGTCCGGGTAGCCATGATTAGCTGTTCAGGAGTCTTATGGCTTGGGGGTAGAAGCTGTTGAGAAGTCTTTTGGACCTAGACTTGGCACTCCGGTACCGCTTGCCGTGCGGTAGCAGAGAGAACAGTCTATGACTAGGGTGGCTGGAGTCTTTGACAATTTTGAGGGCCTTCCTCTGACACCGCCTGGTATAGAGGTGCTGGATGGCAGGAAGTTTGGCCCCAGTGATGTACTGGGCCGTACGCACTACCCTCTGTAGTGCCTTGCGGTCGGAGGCCAAGCAGTTGCCATACCAGGCGGTGATGCAACCAGTCAGGATGCTCTCGATGGTGCAGCTGTAGAATTTTTTGAGGATCTGAGGACCCATGCCAAATCTTTTCAGTCTCCTGAGGGGGAATAGGCTTTGTCGTGCCCTCTTCACGACTGTCTTGGTGTGTTTGGACCATGATAGTTCGTTGGTGATGTGGACACCAAGGAACTTGAAGCTCTCAACCTGTTCCACTACAGCCCCGTCGATGAGAATGGGGGCGTGCTCAGTCCTCTTTTTTTTCCTGTAGTCCACAATCATCTCCTTTGTCTTGGTCACGTTGAGGGAGAGGTTGTTTTCCTGGCACCACACGGCCAGGTCTCTGACCTCCTCCCTATAGTCTGTCTCATCGTTGTCGGTGATCAGGCCTACCACTGTTGTGTCGTCGGCAAACTTAATGATGGTGTTGGAGTCGTGCCTGGCCATGCAGTCATGGGTGAACAGAGAGTACAGGAGGGGACTGAGCACGCACCCCTGAGGGGCCCCCGTGTTGAGGATCAGTGTGGCAGATGTGTTGTTACCTACCCTTACCACCTGGGGGCGGCCCGTCAGGAAGTCCAGGATCCAGTTGCAGAGGGAGGTGTTTAGTCCCAGGATCCTTAGCTTAGTGATGAGCTTAGAGGGCACTATGGTGTTGAATGCTGAGCTGTAGTCAATGAATAGCATTCACACGTAGGTGTGCCTCTTGTCCAGGTGGGAAAGGGCAGTGTGGAGTGCAATAGAGATTGCATCATCTGTGGATCTGTTGGGGCGGTATGCAAATTGGAGTGGGTCTAGGGTTTCTGGGATAATGCTGTTGATGTGAGCCATGACCAGCCTTTCAAAGCACTTCATGGCTACAGACGTCAGTGCTACGGGTCGGTAGTCATTTAGGCAGGTTATCTTAGAGTCCTTGGGCACGGGGACTATGGTGGTCTGCTTGAAACATGTTGGTATTACAGACTCAGTCAGGGACATGTTGAAAGCAGACCACCATAGTCCCCGTGCCCAAGGACTCTAAGATAACCTGCCTAAATGACTACCGACCCGTAGCACTGTCGTCTGTAGCCATGAAGTGCTTTGAGCTCCTAGAGTGTGCGGCTTTCCTTTTCTTTTTGGAGTGGAATAGGGTCAGCATTGCCCTTGTAGCAGTTCAGGGGCAAAATGCCTTACTCATGGCCACCAAGGCGGCAGAGGATGGCACCTTGAAAAGTGATGTAGGTGTGGAGTAATCTTTTATGAGACCTGAAGACTTGCTTAAATGCTTAAAGGAAAAAATCCACTCAAAAAATATATTTGTGTATTTTTTTCATTAGTCCACTGTTCATACAGTTCCCATGTCAGCAGTCAAGTTTTCAAGATATAGGATTTTCAAGAAGCAAATTGTCACTTGCCACATCATCATGATGATGCGTTTTGCATCATCATGATGATGTGGCAAGTGACACTTTACATCTTGAAAGTCCATTAGCTTGAAAACTTGTCTACTGACATGCAGAAAATTAGGGTAGGGTAACACAGTCTTGTGGCATGCAGGAGACCTAGGTTAGAAACCGTGACCTGGATAGGTATCTGTGAGGAGGTGAAAATGGGTGGTGGAGTGTAACGAAGGTGGTTCTGTAAACCATGCTTGTGTGTTTAGTAACCTTTATTGATACCTTAAGAGGTTAGAGTGGCAGGCCAGTAACTGGAAGGTTGCCAGTTTAAATCCCAGGGCTGACAGGAAAAAAATAGCGGGTGTGAGCCAGACAGTTGCTGGTGTTATCGACTGAGTTCAAACCTGGGTCTCTTGCTACCTTGCTGAACTATGAGGCGGGATGTAACCTAAAGGTTAGAGGGGTGGCCAGCAACCGGAGGGTTGCTGGTTTAAATCCTGGGTCTGATTGGAAAAATCTGGTGGATGTGAATCGGCAACAGGAGGGTTGCTGGAATCTAATCCTAGACACCATCTCCTGCCGTTGTGGCACAACCACAAAACGGTTCCGAGGTGTAATCTTCTTTATCTTAGGGGAGCTAACGCAAGTCTTCAGGTCTCACACAAGGTTACTTAACACGCAAGTGTGGTTCACCAAACTACCAAACCACCTCTGTTACACTTCACCCCCTTTGACCTCCCCCTCCTAGCAGAGACCCGTCTGGGCACAGACTGGATTCTAACCCGGGTCTACTGTGCACCACAAAGTGTGTGTGTGTTGTGTGTACATTTCAATATGTGCTACATTAAGCGGAAAAAGTTATTACATTAACCGTTCAACATGTTATTATGTTATCCGGCAAGTTATTATATTAACAGTTTTTATTACATACAAAATAAAGAAGTTTTTACATTTAGAAAAGTTATTACATTAACCAGTGTCCCCCTCGTAGCAGAGACCCATCTGGGCACAGACTGGATTCTAAACCGGGTCTCCTGTGCACCACAGTCTTAAGTCTTGTGCATATGTTGTGTCAGGGGTTGGGTACTGTGACATCAAAAAGACAACTTCCAGTTGTACAAGATGTATTCTATTGGGACTTTTATTTAGAAAATTACATTCCACTGATGTTATGAAAGGTTTCATAAAGGTTTTATGAATGCCTATTTATATTCAAGTAAAGTGTTACCTGAGTGTGTGTGTGTGTGTGTGTGTGTGTGTACATTTCAATGTGTGCTTGTGAGTGTGTCTCTATTCCTTTATGATGTGCATGAGTTGGTTTGTGTTTGTAATTGGCGGTGGGTGGTGGTATGTGCATCAAATTGAGGTAAGTAATACAAAAAAACATTGATTTTGGTATGTTGTTATATGATCGGTTGACATTATTACATTATTCATCAAAAAAGTTATTACATTTACATTTTAGTCATTTAACAGACGCTCTTATCCAGAGCGACTTACAGTTACTGAGTGCATACATTTATTTTCATACTGGCCCCCCGTGGGAATCGAAACCACAACCCTGGCGTTGCAAGCGCCATGCTCTACCAACTGAGCTACACGGGACCTCACTGATTATGTAATAACCACCAGATAACTTTTTACATTAAGCGGAAAAAGTTATTACGTTAACCGTTTAACATTTTATTATGTTATCTGGCAAGTTATTATATTAACAGTTTTTATTACATAAAAAATAAAGAAGTTAATACATTTAGAAAAGTTATTACATTAACCGGTGTCATTACATTAACCGTTGTTACAAGGATGACTGTTGAAATGTTTTCAAAGACAGATCTGTGTTGACACATCTCTTTACAGTAATGTTATCATCGAAATATATTGCTGTTAATGATAATAATAATGTGTTTTATACCTTTTTGTTTGCACAAGATGAGGACCACAGATGACAGAGTACAGATAAGGACCAGAGACAGAACCAGAGTCAGAATGAAAGCTTCTTTCCAGGCTCCTGCACACATATACTCAACATGGATCAAATTCTTCTAAAATCCTCATAAGACACAGATAGACTTCTTTAGCATGTTCACTCTTCTATCAGAGCAGAGTCGTTTTTGTGGGAGTGAGTGGATATCTTTGGATATGCTGTTTGAGTATAATACACACTTACCAGGTTTGTGAGGCTGGACTCTACTCTCTAGCTTCTTCTACTCAGACAGAGAGACTGTACAGGAGAGCCAATCTGAGTCTGAGGGAGAATACAGCAGCCAACTATTCACACAGCCTTGAGGATTTGATACAGAGAGAAAGGGGGCTATAAATACAACCATTATTTATGAGAGACAGAGATACACATTCATAGATATAAAAACGGTGCAGATCTGTGCAGAGAGAGAGAGAAGAGAAAAAAAGTGTGCCTACATGTCGACTGCATGAACTTTAGAAAAAATTATGTGATCAAATATCTTGACATTTTGACTGCAGTCGACTGTAAGTTTCTGCAGTTGCTCTTCACCAACTCTATCCTGCAGCCATAGCCTGCATTGTGGGAGGCTCTATTGTAAAACAATCATTGGAGTGTTTTTCTTTGATCCACGCAAACGTGACCAAAGACATGACTGAAACTGGAATCAACTTTGCCGCGATTCATGTATACCAGTGGTCACCAACCTTTTCTGAGTCAATATCACTTTCGCAGTCAAAAATCAAGCCGAGATCTAACGCTTAGATTTTTTTTTTTAAACATGACTATTTAAAAAAAACATTAACCTTTAAAAACAGGTCTGCAGGAATGAGGTTTGTGCAGTAGGCCTAATACATTTATCACAACATATTAACTATATGCCTGGCCTGCCAATACTGTTCTTCTCAGACCATATTATATTTCAAAACTCGAGCTTTGATAACAAAATAGATCAGTTGGTGTAGCACTTGTGAGGCACAGGTGAGCATAAATTCAAATAATATCATAACTTGCTATTCTATTTTACTTGACTGATAGTACCTGCATCTGATGGTCATGGTGCTTTCAATACCTACAAATAAAAATAAATAAAATAAAGAGAGTGGGGACACCATCTTCCACCTGATGGTGAAACTCGAGTCGAACCGCATCTGCCTCGTGTACAAATTCATGTTCCTATGACCAGAGAAAGTGAAATATTCCTCAATATTAAAATAGATACGATGAGTTGCTAATAATAATAAAAAAGCAGAGCTATCGATACACTTGGCTACTCATTCATTGCAGCTGTAGCGCGAATGGAAGTAGGGAGAAGCTCGATTTATGTTTTATAATAGTGTTGAATAACAACAGTATTGACTGTGCTGAATAAAAACGTAGAAATGAACTCACTCATAAAAACAGCAGCTATTTGCTGTATTATTTGACAGTCTCTCTCTGGTCATGGTTTTAAAAGTTATGAAATCTCACGTAGTCTAGTATCAAACTTGCTGTGGCCAGGGTCGTGATTTGAGCTATCCGATTGGTCAGCCAGTTGGTGCACTCGATTTAGCCACAGATCTCCTGTTCTTCCGGGTAGGCGGAGTTTGTCTTTTCAGACAAATGAAATTGTTCAAAATGGAAACACTTTGCCTACCCGGTGCGCAGGGCTTCTGAATCAAGTGCACCTACAACCAAAAGCACAACACGAAAATAAAAAGGAGCGCAAGCCTTTATGCCTTTATCGTTGGCTTTTCTACAGAAATGTTTGGTGATCGACTAGAAATGCCTTGAATATCAACCAGTCGATCGCGATCGACCAGTTGGTGACCACTGATGTATACAGTGGATATATACAAATGAATGTGAT
Source organism: Coregonus lavaretus (assembly GCF_964263955.1). Taxonomy (NCBI): domain Eukaryota; kingdom Metazoa; phylum Chordata; class Actinopteri; order Salmoniformes; family Salmonidae; genus Coregonus; species Coregonus lavaretus. The sequence goes on along the minus strand of NC_140025.1, from coordinate 27,282,189 downwards.
ATTTGAGGCTCTCTCTCTGTCACGATCGTTTATAGACGGGACGGACCAAGGCGCAGCGTGATATACATACATGTTTATTTATGAATAAACACAACGCCAAAACAATAAACAAACGTTACGTGAAGTCCAAGGCAGCACAACACAACATACCTTAACACGGAACAAGATCCCACAACTAACTCGTGCCAAAAGGCTGCCTAAGTATGGTCCCCAATCAGAGACAACGAGCGACAGCTGCCTCTGATTGGGAACCACACCGCCAACATAGAAATAGACATACTAGAATATCACCATAGAAATATACAACATAGAATATACACACCCTGACTCAACAAATAAACGTCCCCTGAGTCAGGGCGTGACAGTAACCCCCAAAGGTGCGGACTCTGACCGCGCCACATAAACATAACAGGGTAGGGGCCGGGTGGGCATTCCGCCTCGGAGGCGGATCCGACTCCGGGCGTGACCACCACTTACTCTCCACCTCCCTGTTGCGCCCCTGGTCTGGTCTGGACCTCGGCGCGCTGCTTCCCCTCTCCTTCCTCCCACGAAGTACCAAGCCCTGTCTGGACCCTGGTGTGGGAGACCCCGAACCTGGAGAGGGGCTGATGTCTGGGTCTGGACTGGAACCGCTGACTGGAGCTGGACCCGACGACAGTGGAGCGAACTGCTCTGGCTCCGGAGTGGAGCCGCTGACCGGAGCTGGATCAGGCACCGGTGGAGCGGACTGCTCTGGCTCCGCAGTGGAGCCGCTGACCGGAGCTGGACTGGACCCCGGTGGAGCGTATTGCTCTGGCTCCGGAGTGGAGCAGCTGACCGGTGCCGGACCAGGCACCGGTGGAACAGGCACGGGCCGTGCCGGACTGGACACACGCACCACTGGCTTGGTGCGAGGAGCAGGAACAGGCCGGACCGGGCTGGCGACGCGCACCACTGTCTTGGTGCGAGGGACAGGAACAGGCCAGACCGGGCTGGCGACGCTCACCACTGGCTTGGTGCGAGGGACAGGAACAGGCCGGACAGGGCTGGCGACGCGCACCACTGGCTTGGTGCGAGGGACAGGAACAGGCCGGACCGGGCTGGCGACGCGCACCACTGGCTTGGTGCGAAGGACAGGAACGGGCCGGACCGGGCTGGCGACGCGCACCACTGGCTTGGTGCGAGGGACAGGAACGGGCCGGACCGGGCTGGCGACGCACACCACTGGCTTGGTGCGAGGGGCAGGAACAGGCCGGACCGGGCTGGCGACGCGCAACACTGGCATGGTGGGAGGGGCAGGAACAGGCCGGGCCGGGCCGGGCTGGCGACGCGCACCACTGGTTTGGTGCGAGGGGCAGGAACAGGCCGGGCCGGGCTGGCGACGCGCACCACTGGCTTGGTGCGAGGGCCAGGAACAGGCCAGACCGTTCTGGCGACGCGCACCACTGGTTTGGTGCGAGGGACAGGAACAGGCCGGACCGGGCTGGCGACGCGCACCACTGGCTTGATGCGAGGAGCAGGAACGGACCGAACCGTACTGGGAACACACACCACTGGCATAGTGCGGGAAGCAGGAACAGGCCGGCCCGGGCTGGCGACGCGCACCACTGGCTTGGTGCGAGGGACAGGAACAGGCCGGACCGGGCTGGCGACACGCACCACTGGCTTGATGCGAGGAGCAGGAACGGACCGAACCGTACTGGGAACACACACCAATGGCTTAGTGCGGGAAGCAGGAAGCAGGAACAGGCCGGGCCGGGCTGGCGACGCGCACCACTGGCTTGGTGCGAGGGACAGGAACAGGCCGGACCGGGCTGGCGACACGCACCACTGGCTTGGTGCGAGGGACAGGAACAGGCCGGACCGGGCTGGTGACGCGCACCACTGGCTTGATGCGAGGAGCAGGAACGGACCGAACCGTACTGGGAACACACACCACTGGCATAGTGCGGGAAGCAGGAACGGGTCGGGCCGTACTGGGAACACGCACCACTGGCATAGTGCGGGGAGCAGGAACGGGACGGACCGGACTGGCGACACACACCACTTGCTTGGTGCGAGGAGCGGGACTGGGTTCCTTTATAAACCCCTGCTCCTTCTGCTGCCTAACCAGCTCCTCTCGCTGTGCCTCTACACTCTCCTTCTCCGTTATAGCCTCCTGTATCGCCTCCCTCTGACCTAATAACTCCTGCTCCCTCTGAACCAACAGCCCCCGTAACCTGGTGGCCTCCTCTCCGAACCTGCAGATCCGCCCTGTCGCTGCCTCCTGCTGCCTCGTCGTCCACACCGTGTGCCCCCCCAAATGTTTTTCTTGGGGTTGCCTCTCGGGTCTCCTTCGTCGGCACTCCTCTCCCCGTGAGGACTCCTCCGGGAGCCCCCACGAGTTAGGGAACAGACACTCGTCGTCGTCGTCATCCTCCGACTCCTCAGTGTAGTACTGTTCCCACTCCTCTTCCCAAGGTCGTAGGGACCCAATCCGAAACCCAAACGGGTGCAGTGGTCGGGGCTCTTCTCTATCGCTCCCCGACCACCCCTTTAGCCCCCAAAATTTTTTTTCTTGGGGCTGCTTCTCGGGCCTCCTCCTCGGCCGGCTTCTGTGTTGCCGTCATTCCTCTCCTGCCTGAGCATTTACCTTCGCCCATGGCCCTTTCCCCGCGAATATCTCCTCCCATGACCACCATTTGCCCACCTGTGACATCGCTATACGCTCTTCCTGGGCACGCTGCTTGGTCCTCGTTTGGTGGGATCTTCTGTCACGATCGTTTATAGACGGGACGGACCAACGCGCAGCGTGATATGCATACATGTTTATTTACGAATAAACACAACGACAAAACAATAAACAAACGATACGTGAAGTCCAAGGCAGCACAACACAACATACCTTAACACGGAACAAGATCCCACAACTAACTCGTGCCAAAAGGCTGCCTAAGTATGGTCCCCAATCAGAGACAACGAGCGACAGCTGCCTCTGATTGGGAACCACACCGGCCAACATAGAAATAGACATACTAGAATATCACCATAGAAATATACAACATAGAATATACACACCCTGACTCAATAAATAAACGTCCCCTGAGTCAGGGCGTGACACTCTCGCTAATTGATTGATATGATTTCAGTTTGTGATTGTGTGATATGGTGTTTGGAGACATGATAAAAATAAAAATACAACTTTAATAAAAAATGCCTACACTGCCATGTAGATCTGAGCCTTGCTGTTGGAAAACCCATAATAGTGTCAGACTTTCAGCTGTTTCACCCCCTGTAAACGTTGCAACAGACTGTAAACTAAAGTCTTTGTTTACAGTCGGTTACATTAGGCTTAAAACGCAAACGCACCTAGTATCAGAAAAACATATAAGCATGCACACACACATTCACACACGTACACACGCACATACACACGCAGATTGCATTTCTAGTGATGATCTACTACTGTCTACATGTATTTACCAGAGGTGTTGAATACTTCTCGTCCATTTCTGATCTCTGTCTCCTCTGTTTCTCCAGGTGAGTGTAGGTTGTGGTGACCCGCCCTCTGATGAACAGGTCATGTTCACCTGACCTACACCTCCACTGGCCACAGAGAAAACTGGGAATCTGCCTGTCACTAATGGAGAGATAAGGGGAGAGGTTGAGAACGATACAACTATGTAGATGACACCACATACTCCAAGCTAACGTGTCCATTACCCTACCAAAACCATGGCATTGGTTGGAGGATCGAGGGCGACACTCCTTCTAGGTCTCAGGAAGGCAGTAGCGAATAGCGATGCACTTAGCCATCCACTACATACTGTAAATGATTTAAACAGCCACTACAAACTTCACCTAACTTTAGCACCACTAGCATTGGAAGTGATAGTGGCAACTGAGCAATGTTTTTTTTCATGGTAAAATCAACTCAATATTTGGTTTGATGTTAATTGAAGGTTAATTGGCCATTCAAAAAAGCATTGCTCAGTTCCATAAAAAGACAATCAAACCATGGATTACAGTTTCTCCTAACATCAAGTTACTGTATAAAACACTAAACTTCCCTTTAAGTAAGTCCAATATATCCAACACCTGCCTTGGTTAATCCACTACAGTCAAGGCAAGAGGAAAATCATGTTTAGGTGTCTTTTCAAACACAACCTGTATTTCTTGGTAAACAAGTTGAAAACCAATGTGACATTGTGTATTTCAGTCCTCAGGTTCTTACCATTCATTGAGAGGACCACATTGGCCTTTTTGTACCACCGTTCACTGCTAACATGGCACACATATTCACCTCTCTCTTCCACTGTGACCCTCTCCAGTGTCAGGGACACGTTCCCCTTCTCCAGTCCCCCAGTTAGAGACACCCTGATTGGATTAAATATTGATTTTGGCCTTTACTACTGAAGCCCATAGAAACGCACACTTTCATAAATGGCAAAAAGGACAGTCAAAAAATAAATAATAATAATAATAATAATAATAATATAATAATAATAATAATAATAATAATAATAATAATAATAATAATAATACAAGGTTAATAATAAACAAGGTTTTGAATGTCTGCCTTAAATCTAGGAAATATATTTCGTTTTTTCTTACACATATTTAACCCCTTTTTTGGGTAGGCACAAAACTACCTTCAGACGAGTCCAAAACGGAGAACACCATCGTGTTCGGGATAATGTCCCCTTTCCACAGTGGTGTTCCATTAGTTATGTAGGCCAAACGCTACAGACGTTTACGTGAGAAGACCGATGTCTCAAAGTCTGACAAACACCGCTCCAGCTCTGCCACCTTTCACCACAGATGTGGAAGTGCGACACTGGCGGATGAGGTGGATTGAGATATCTCAAATTTAAAAAAATTGTCATGTAATTTAGATAACCAAGAGACTGTTTTATTGGGTAAATGGAAACTAATGTAATTAATAGAGAGCAAACATTCTCACCAGGTTTTTGAGCTGTGATGGTAACATTGAACGCAGACAGTATCAGCACCCTGAGACCCCTGTGTTGAAGAAAGAGGACAACACCGTTACATTACCCAGCTAAATGGATTAATAAATCAAACAGTCCTATGAAGTACACATCCCTGATCTAGCAAATCAGACTAATGAAAAATGGTTGAGGGGCTGAATTGTTTTCTTTCAGACATAGTCCAGCTTTACTATTTTATTAATGTTATTATGCAAAGTCATAAAAAACTGTTGGCCAATATAGCAATGAACATTGGCCTTTCACTGATCCTATATACAACATACACTGTAGAAAACCATAGTAATAGAAGCTGACTGAAACTCTTAAAAAAGTATAATTATCTAACAGCATCACAAGCCCTTGATCAAAAACTAACATAAAACAAAGAGACAAGCAAGAAGATATTAGATCATGTAAATTCTAAAAGAAGGGAAGAGACCCTTATGGAAAAACAAATTTTCACATGATTTCACATGACATTTCACGTGAATTCATGTGATTTTCCACATGTGAAATCATGTGGTTTTTCTGTAAGTGGAGGGAGACAAATAAGAACACCATTATTCAACGATAACAGGAAAGGTTGTAACCATAAAGTATTATTAAACGCTCTTGTACCTGATTGCATGGTCCCTCCACCTTGATTTCCTGCTATTATGCGGCGAAAATGGACGGGATCTTCTGGTAATCTGATAGAATCATGGCTGAATCTGAACATCATAGTATATTTAAATAATTATTCAAATAATTATTGTTATACCTTGTAGACGAGAGTGGTAATAGACCAGTGAGAAAATAGGGAGTCTGTCCACTTCACCTCTGAAATCATATATTGTTTTTACATTTATCTCGGCATGAAATTACTTCACAAATCATGAAGTTTGGATAGAGCAGCATGCTTTGAAGTGGGCAAGCTATAGCTCAGTGAGTTGATTACAGTGGGAGAAAAAAGTATTTTATCCCATGCTGATTTTGTACATTTGCCCACTGACAAAGACATGATCAGTCTATAATTTTAATGTTAGGTTTATTTGAACAGTGAGAGACAGAATAACAACAAAAAAATCCAGAAAAACACGTCAAAAATGTCATAAATTGATTTGCATTATAATGAGGGAAATAAGTATTTGACCCCTCTGCAAAACATGACTTAGTACTTAGTGGCAAAACCCTTGTTGGCATTCACAGAGGTCAGACGTTTCTTGTAGTTGGCCACCAGGTTTGCACACATCTCAGGAGGGATTTTGTTCCACTCCTCTTTGCAGATCTTCTCCAAGTCATTAAGGTTTCGAGGCTGACGTTTGGCAACTAGAACCTTCAGCTCCCTCCACAGATTTTCTATGGGATTAAGGTCTGGAGACTGGCTAGGCCACTCCAGGACCTTAATGTGCTTCTTCTTGAGCCACTCCTTTGTTGCCTTGGCCGTGTGTTTTGGGTCATTTTCATGCTGGAATACCCATCCACGACCCATTTTCACTGCCCTGGCTGTGGGAAGGAGGTTCACACCCAAGATTTGACGGTACATGGCCCCGTCCATCGTCCCTTTGATGCGGTGAAGTTGTCCTGTCCCCTTAGCAGAAAAACACCCCCAAAGCATAATGTTTCCAACTCCATGTTTGACGGTGGGGATGGTGTTCTTGGAGTCATAGGCAGCATTCCTCCTCCTCCAAACATGGCGAGTTGAGTTGATGCCAAAGAGCTCCATTTTGGTCTCATCTGACCACAACACTTTCACCCAGTTCTCCTCTGAATCATTCAGATGCTCATTGGCAAACTTCAGACGGCCCTGTATATGTGGTTTCTTGAGCAGGGGGACCTTGCGGGCGCTGCAGGATTTCAGTCCTTCACGGCGTAGTGTGTTACCAATTGTTTTCTTGGTGACTATGGTCCCAGCTGCCTTGAGATCATTGACAAGATCCTCCCATGTAGTTCTGGGCTGATTCCTCACCGTTCTCATGATCATTGCAACTCCACGAGGTGAGATCTTGCATGGAGCCCCAGGCCGAGGGAGATTGACAGTTATTTTGTGTTTCTACCATTTGCGAATAATCGCACCAACTGTTGTCACCTTCTCACCAAGCTGCTTGGCGATGGTCTTGTAGCCCATTCCAGCCTTGTGTAGGTCTACAATCTTGTCCCTGACATCCTTGGTGAGTTCTTTGGTCTTGGCCATGGTGGAGAGTTTGGAATCTGATTGATTGATTGCTTCTGTGGACAGGTGTCTTTTATACAGGTAACAAACTGAGATTAGGAGCACTCCCTTTAAGAGTGTGCTCCTAATCTCAGCTCGTTACCTGTATAAAAGACACCTGGGAGCCAGAAATCTTTCTGATTGAGAGGGGATCAAATACTTATTCCCCTCATTCAAATGCTAATCAATTTATAACATTTTTGACATGTGTTTTTCTGGGTTATTTTGTTGTTATTCTGTCTCTCACTGTTCAAATAAACCTACCATTAAAATTATAGACTGATCATTTGTTTGTAAGTGGGCAAATGTACAAAATCAGCAGGGGATCAAATACTTTTTTCCCTCACTGTACATGTGTGATGGAAAGAGCAGGAGATGCAACTGAAATTTTGCAGGTGGGGAGAGAGCGAGAGAGGGTAGAGGAGGAGGCTTGGCTTGAAGCGCTGGGCATTTTATGAAGACATGCATTATCTGAATTAGGCCCACATAATTATACTCTCCAGCCCCCCAGTTAAAGACACCCTGCCCCTGTACCGGGGGTCCACAAGGCCCTCCTGGATCATGTGATATTTGTACAACAAGGCAGGTCGGTTGAAGTCACCGGACCAGTACCAATGCATCTCCAATCGCTCCGCATTAAAGAGAGGAGAGAGAAAGAAGAGTCCCACCAGGTCAAGATCGGACCATGAGGGACCAACAAGGTGAAGACCGCTGGGGTAGGAGGGAGATGTACTGCTTGTAAGAGGATGTGCAAGTAAGCCATTTATATAGGGCATTATAACACATTGGCTTCATAAGGCTTTCTACAGCCTGGCCCGAAACCTCTATGAATGTGGTTATAGATGTTGATGAGCAGTTATTACTACCGATGTAGTGCATTATAATTCATTATGTATAGCTCATAAGGCATACATCTGCTTATGGATTATGAAGAGGATAAGTGTTACTAAACAATATATATATATATATATATATATATATATATATATATATATATATATATATATATATATATACAGTGGGGAGAACAAGTATTTGATACACTTCCGATTTTGCAGGTTTTCCTACTTACAAAGCATGTAGAGGTCTGTAATTTTTTTATCATAGGTACACTTCAACTGTGAGATACGGAATCTAAAACAAAAATCCAGAAATTCACATTGTATGATTTTTAAGTAATTCATTTGCATTTTATTGCATGACATAAGTATTTGATACATCAGAAAAGCAGAACTTAATATTTGGTACAGAAACCTTTGTTTGCAATTACAGAGATCATACGTTTCCTGTAGGTCTTGGCCAGGTTTCCACACACTGCAGCAGGGATTTTGGCCCACTCCTCCATACAGACCTTCTCCAGATCCTTCAAGTTTCGGGGCTGTCGCTGGGCAATACGGACATTCAGCTCCCTCCAAATATTTTCTATTGGGTTCAGGTCTGGAGACTGGCTAGGCCACTCCAGGACCTTGAGATGCTTCTTACGGAGCCACTCCTTAGTTGCCCTGGCTGTGTGTTTCAGGTCGTTGTCATGCTGGAAGACGCAGCCATGACCCATCTTCAATGCTCTTACTGAGGGAAGGAGGTTGTTGGCCAAGATCTCGCGATACATGGCCCCATCCATCCTCCCCTCAGTACGGTGCAGTCATCCTGTCCCCTTTGCAGAAAAGCATCCCCAAAGAATGATGTTTCCACCTCCATGCTTCACGGTTGGGATGGTGTTCTTGGGGTTGTACTCATCCTTCTTCTTCCTCCAAACACGGCGAGTGGAGTTTAGACCAAAAAGCTATATTTTTGTCTCATCAGACCACATGACCTTCTCCCATTCCTCCTCTGGATCATCCAGATGGTCATTGGCAAACTTCAGACGGGCCTGGACATGCGCTGGCTTGAGCAGGGGGACCTTGCGTGTGCTGCAGGATTTCAATCCATGACGGCGTAGTGTGTTACTAATGGTTTTCTTTCAGACTGTGGTCCCAGCTCTCTTCAGGTCATTGACCAGGTCCTGCCGTGTAGTTCTGGGCTGATCCCTCACCTTCCTCATGATCATTGATGCCCCACGAGGTGAGATCTTGCATGGAGCCCCAGACCGAGGGTGATTGACCGTCATCTTGAACTTCTTCCATTTTCTAATAATTGCGCCAACAGTTGTTGCCTTCTCACCAAGCTGCTTGCCTATTGTCCTGTAGGCCATCCCAGCCTTGTGCAGGTCTACAATTTTATCCCTGATGTCCTTACGCAGCTCTTTGGTATTGGCCATTGTGGAGAGGTTGGAGTCTGTTTGATTGAGTGTGTGGACAGGTGTCTTTTATACAGGTAACGAGTTCAAACAGGTACAGTTAATACAGGTAATGAGTGGAGAACAGGAGGGCTTCTTAAAGAAAAACTAACAGGTCTGTGAGAGCCGGAATTCTTACTGGTTGGTAGGTGATCAAATACTTATGTCATGCAATAAAATGCAAATTAATTCGTTAAAAATCATACAATGTGATTTTCTGGATTTTTGTTTTAGATTCCGTCTCTCACAGTTGAAGTGTACCTATGATGAAAATGACAGACCTCTACATGCTTTGTAAGTAGGAAAACCTGCAAAATTGGCAGTGTATCAAATACTTATTCTCCCCACTGTATATGGAAGAAATAGGAGCTTTTGCAACTAGCAAACAGTTGATATGCTCACCAGGACTTTGAGCTGCCAGTATCATCAAATTTAGCCACACCCCTGTGGTAAAGATCAGAACATCACTGTGATGACAATATCATCATAATTGCCACTATTAGAAGAAGTTTAATCTATTGCGTCAGTAAACACAGGGTGCAATGTTCAGTATGTTGCACATCCCTGAATGTGACCCTGGTCATTTGATTCAATTCCACGTTGTGTCTCAAAGCTAAAACCATTAGGTCATACAACCAATGTGCAGGAACCCTTGAACAAATAGATTATGTAATACTGAACTTTGGACCTTCAGCTGTTGGATAAGTTTTATCTTATAACTGCTATTATTACTGCTTAAAAAAACGTACACAATAGGAGCCATTGTTGAAAAATACAGTCGCTAGTGAAAGTCTATACACCCCTTGCACAGTCTTCACATTTTTCTGCCTTAAAATTAAATGTAAAAAGGGATTGAATTAGATTTTTTCCTACCCATCTACACAACCTACTCCACATTTTCAAAGTGAAGAAAAATTCTAGAAAATGTTACTAATGAATGAAAATTGAAAATGAAGATGTATTGACACCCAGAGTTAATACTTGGTGGAAGCACCTTTGGCAGCCATTACAGCTGTGAATCATTTTCAATAAGATGTTACTAACCTTGCACAACTCTTAGGGCAACATACAGTATATCCATTGTTTTTGTCAGAATTATGAAAATTATGTGGATATATTGAAGCAACATCTCAAGACATCAGTCAGGAAGTTAAAGCTTGGTCGCAAATGGGTCTTCCAAATGAACAATGACCCCAAGCATACTTCCAAAGTTGTGGCAAAATGGCTTAAGGACAACAAAGTCAAGGTATTGGAGTGGCCATCACAAAGCCCTGACCACAATCCTATAGAAATGTGTGGGCAGAACTAAAAAAGCGTGTCCGAGCAAGGAGGATTACAAACCTGACTCAGTTACACCAGCTCTGTCAGGAGGAATGGGCCAAAATTCAGCCAACCTATTGTGGGAAGCTTGTGGAAGGCTACCCGAAACGTTTGACCCAAGGTAAAGGCAATGCTACCAAATACTAATTGAGTATATGTAAACTTCTGACCCACTGGGAATGTGATGAAAGAACTAAAAGCTTAAATAAATCATTCTCTCTACTATTATTCTGACATTTCACATTCTTAAAATAATGTGGTGATCCTACCGGACCTAAGACAGGGAATTTTTACTAGGATTAAATGTCAAGAATTATGAAAAACTGAGTTTAAATGTATTTGGCTAATGTGTATGTAAACTTCCGACTTGAACTGTACATCTACATTGACATTTTAGTGATTTATCAGATGCTCTTATCCAGAGCGACTTATTGTTAGTGCATTCATCTTAAGTGAGTAGTTCACTATTTTACAACTTGATGTTAGATGGTTCCTTTCCCTGAAAGTAGTCTATGGACCAGGAGAAACTGTAATCCATGGTTCAGTTTTCTTTATACAACCATTACACATTTTTGCTAACTTTAGCCACCGCTAGCTAACAATCAATGGAAGTGATGGAAAACTGAAAAAAGTATATTTCTTAAAAACAAAAAGTAACAGTTGTACTTCTTATGTTATACTTTCTAAGGACAGCTCTCCATTTTAAAGCCCATAGACATGTTGCATGTTGATTAAAAGGAGTCTTGTTTTTTCCATTTTGTCATTGTATTGTGTCATCCTATCGTCAGTTGTTTTTCAAAATTGTTTTACAAAACATAACATTACTATTTCATTTAATTGATCAAAATTACGGCAATAACATAGAACAAATTCAAAACCGTCGATGCTATACTTTGCTTGTATTAACCAACAGGCAAACCAGCATATTTTCTCCATCTGCTCCTTATAGGAGCTATGGTTTGTCTATTTGTTTTAGGATTGGGACATGTTGCTGTGCAATGCACGCGGTACAATGCACTAACTAGACCACTAGGAGGTGTAGCATTGGAATCAGAAACAAAAGCTGTTTTGTGGCAGCTGACAGGTTGGACACCATGGTCCGTGGAAAATATTTTGCAGTCAGTCTTGTACTCTTCATGTGAATTTATTTAAGCATATTTCCTTTTTAACAGCAGGACATCATTATCTAAATACCTTTCAACAGAATTAAAGAATATATGATACTACTAGCTTTTATTACAGTTGAATTACAGTGTACATCAATAATCTCACTACAAGTAGCAACAAGTTGACATTTTTTGTTGTTTTGATTACCCTTGTGCCTCCAACGACAAAATATATACAACTGGGCATCACTGAATAACACTCATGACAAAAAATTTATCTCTGACCATGTGTTCCTGTCTTTAACATGCCTGTTCTATTGATGGCCTGTATTGTTGGCCTTAAAAAAAAAAATGTGCACAACACAGTATGTCTCATGTGACATGTTTTTACCCTCATGTCTTAGTTTTTATTCAATATTGTTATTCGGTGTGGGTCACGTTGACAGGGCTGAACACAGGAAGGAAATTATGTGATGTCACCACATTATAAAACGTGTAGATATGTGACTCTGCATCAACATTATAAAAAGATAGTGTGTTTATCACATTCTAGAAACACTCCTACCATAGAGAGATCTTCTCTCACAGGTACTGAGGTTGGAGGGTCAGTATTGACATGGAAACCCTTTCCTTCTTCATAAGAGAGAATCCAGAATCCATAATGAGGTGTTACAGGGACTATAGATGTTCTCTCAGCATTATCTCTGGCCACACCAACATACCATGACAGTTGCCCACAGTCACCCACTGCTTTATCCACTGTTTCATCCCTCATCTTAACTTCCCAGTAGTGTTGTTCCGATCTGAAACCCTGATTAGCCAATACATGAGGATGCCTTTGACCGGAAGTTTTCATAGTTTTTTTTGTCACCCTTATAGCATTGTGAGCTGTATAATCATCCATAGTAATGTTCTCTGAGGGAAGAGAATATGGTTTTATTCATTCACACACAATATTAAGATGTGAAAGTAATGTGATCTAGGCCTATACAATATTATCTTAAAGGGATAGTTTGGGATTTTGGCAATGAGGCCCTTTATCTAGCTGTTCCTGTACACTTCCAGTCATTTGCTGACGCTACTTAGCATTAGCTCGCGAAACTACCTCTAACTTCCTTCATACTGGACGGAGACATAAAAATGGTATCCACAAGTTCATCTGACTCTGGGGAAGTCGATAAAGGGCCTCATTGCCAAAATCCCGAACTATCCCTTTTAAAAGGGAAGTTCAGCATTTTACTTTTTTAATGTTAGATGGTTACTCACCCTGAAAGTGATCTATGGGCTAGGATAAACTGTAATCAACAGGATTGATAGGGGCATACAGTGCCTGTTAAAAATTGCATTACCAAATCAACTCAAATAAACTACTTTTTTTGGTTTGACATTATTACCTCTTAGGTGTTAAGTAACCTATTTGGGGGGCTTTGAGTGGTTCTGGACCGGTTCTGACTGATATTCTGGTATACAAAGCACTCTGTGAACGTCGTAGGGTACCATGTCTTAAGGCGTCAGCATGCTTCATTTCAAACCAAATGAGTGTCCCCGTATACTCCCTTTAAAAACGAGAAATAAAGCGCCAATGGTACTGTTTGTCCATTTTGAGACGTCGTAGCCAATATACACTTCTTCAACAGTCAGAATTAACTCAAGAAATCTGTCATTCATTTTGAAGTTTTTGCCGAGGAGATCTTAGTCATGCAATTTTACATCTAACTAAGATGTTAGGTACAGTACTTCTCAATGAAAAAATGTGCATGAAAATGAGTCGTCTCTCATTGAATGACAACCAAGACTTTATTGAAGAATCCCTACTGTTGAACTGTTGACCAATCACGTGAGGCGTAGACTACGGCTACCAACTTCGGCTACCGACTTTGGTGTGCCCGAACAGCAGAAGAAACCCTTACCGAAGTCCAAAATGAACAAAAAGGTCCCAAAATGTCATCATAATATATGCACAAACTTAAAAATATATAATTGTTTAGAAGGAGTACAAGGGTGAATTGAGTTATTGCACACACGCACTTCACAGAGTAGGCGTTCCCTAACGGAAATGTGCAAATAAATGCTAGAATGCACCAATAGGATCTCACTAGCTTGTGCTTGGCTCTGCCCATCTCCTTGCTTGTTCTGCCCACTATGATTAATTTGCTCCCATTAGAAACAACAAGGTCTGCTCTATTTTGAGTTAGTTATACAAATCTTTGCCTATAGTGCAAGAAAGCCCCATCTCTCTGCTCTCCGCTCCCACTCTCCCAGTGGAGCTGACTTGAATTTCAGGTTTCAGACCCTATATTTGCATAGGGACTGACGTATCACATTTTCTGGCCTATTCAGTCAAATGAACAATTTCCTGTGTCTGCGAAACTCACAGCTGTGCTTGCAATAGGTTTATGAAACGGGAGAATCTAGTGAATGCAACAGTACTAGTTTAATCTCGCTGTGATTTTCTCAGCCGGATTTAGAGCTCTAAACAGGAACATTTCATGGAATTTAACTAAGACCACTTTGTCTTGGTCACAGACGGATGAAATCACTGTGTGCTTAACGCTGAAGTTGTAACGAGTCTGCACACGTTTGAATGGTGTCTCTGCGCTGCTCAGTGGGATTTAAGTAAAAACATCTGTCGCCAGTTGTACTGTCTAATGATCATATTTTTTAAGAAATGTGAAATCTTATAGTAAGTCGTTTATAATTTGATTGTTACTATATTTAGAAAGCATTTCAGTCATTTCAAGCCCTATTGGCCCACTTTTGTTGGATAGGAAAAATATAATATGATTTTATATATTTTAATAATATTTGTACTATGTACTTGAGCTTGTGTCCTCAAAAGTGAGTACACCTTAGCAATGTATAAAAACATTTACCAGAAAGCAGTTCCAGACCTTTCTAAAATATGCAACATTACCAGTTATTGGTTAAGGCCACTTCATGACAAATAATTACATTTGGGTATGTCTATTTAGGCGGAAATCTAAATTTTGCCCAATTTTCAACTGGTCTTAATTACTTAAAGTGGCTCCCCACTCCTGGTTCAGTAAAAAGTTGAGGAATGGGGCTGGAGAAACGTAACCACTCTCAAATTCATAAGCAGAGCTATGGATGCAAGGATTGACCATCCATGATATCAGAATTATACTTTTAACCATGTTTTTTCTTCTTCTTTGTTTATAAACATTGGAGTAAAAACAAGCTGTATATGTGGGGTTCTGATGGGGTATGACAGTTGAACTAAGCTCATGAGGCATTTATAAGTTAAATTCTTCAAAAATCAATGGGTACATATCATTAATTTATAAGTCCAAAAATGGATGTAGCAACTGCTGATTACCCAAGTAATGGTAATTTGGCCACTGCATGCACATATCTCTCCCGTATTACCATGGATCACAGTTTATCCTGGCTCATAGACTAAGGAACGATCCAACATTAAGTTGAACTTCCCCTAAATGTAAACAAAAACATGTAACAATCTTGGCATAGATTGTTTTTCCTACCTTTGAATCCTTTCACCTGGCGCCAATCTGCATACAAACAAATTCCAAGTAAATGTGAAACGCAAATGTTACAATGAAGATTGTGTAGGAAAATAACAAACATTTTTTACCTTCTAGATGAATTCCTTCTTTGATGGGTTGTTTCTCCTGACTGTTTTCTGACCCTAACAGGGCACATTCATAATAAACATACTTAAGTAAATATATTGCAAACCAAACTAAGAAATTAAGCATGATTATCAATGTTATGCCATAGTTTATGATCATAAATGTTCTTTAATTACCTCTGTTTTTTGTCTCTGTTCAGTGAAAATTCAAGTCAGTGTACAAAGATGAATTTTTTATTTTTTTTATTTATTTTTTATTTTCACCTTTATTTAACCAGGTAAGCCAGTTGAGAACAAGTTCTCATTTACAACTGCGACCTGGCCAAGATAAAGCAAAGCAGTGCGATAAAAACAGAGTTACATATGGGGTAAAAAACATAAAGTCAAAAATACAACAGAAAATATATATACAGTGTGTGCAAATGTAGCAAGTTATGGAGGTAAGGCAATAAATAGGCTATAGTGCAAAATAATTACAATAGTATTAACACTGGAATGCTAGATGTGCAAGAGATTATGTGCAAATAGAGATACTGGGGTGCAAAAGAGCAAAATAAATAACAATATAGGGATGAGGTAGTTGGGTGGGCTAATTTCAGATGGGCTGTGTACAGGTGCAGTGATCGGTAAGGTGCTCTGACAACTGATGCTTAAAGTTAGTGAGGGAGATAAGAGTCTCCAGCTTCAGAGTTTTTTGCAATTCGTTCCAGTCATTGGCAGCAGTGAACTGGAAGGAATGGCGGCCAAAGGAGGTGTTGGCTTTGGGAATGACCAGTGAGATATACCTGCTGGAGCGCAGACTACGGGTGGGTGCTGCTATGGTGACCAATGAGCTAAGATAAGGCGGGGATTTGCCTAGCAGTGATTTATAGATGGCCTGGAGCCAGTGGGTTTGACGACGAACATGTAGTGAGGACCAGCCAACAAGAGCGTACAGGTCACAGTGGTGGGTAGCATATGGGGCTTTGGAGACAAAACGGATGGCACTGTGATAGACTACATCCAATTTGCTGAGTAGAGTGTTGGAGGCTATTTTGTAAATGACATCGCCGAAGTCAAGGATCGGTAGGATAGTCAGTTTTACGAGGGCATGTTTGGCAGCATGAGTGAAGGAGGCTTTGTTGCGAAATAGTAAGCCGATTCTAGATTTAACTTTGGATTGGAGATTATTTATGTGAGTCTGGAAGGAGAGTTTACAGTCTAACCAGACACCTAGGTATTTGTAGTTGTCCACATACTCTAGGTCAGACCCGTCAAGAGTGGTGATTCTAGTCGGGTGGGCGGGTGCCAGCAGCGTTCGATTGAAAAGCATGCATTTAGTTTTACTAGTGTTTAAGAGCAGTTGGAGGCTACTGAAGGAGTGTTGTATGGCATTGAAGCTCGTTTGGAGGTTTGTTAACACAGTGTCCAATGAAGGGCCTGATGTATACAAAATGGTGTCGTCTGCGTAGAGGTGGATCTGAGAGTCACCAGCAGAAAGAGCGACATCATTGATATACACGGAGAAAAGTGTCGGCCCAAGAATTGAACCCTGTGGCACCCCCATAGAGACTGCCATAGGTCCAGACAACAGGCCCTCCGATTTGACACACTGAACTCTATCTGAGAAGTAGTTGGTGAACCAGGCGAGGCAGTCATTTGAGAAACCAAGGCTATTTAGTCTGCCAATAAGAATGCGGTGGTTGACAGAGTCGAAAGCCTTGGCCAGGTCGATGAAGACGGCTGCACAGTACTGTCTATTATCAATCGCGGTTATAATATCGTTTAGGACCTTGAGTGTGGCTGAAGTGCACCCATGACCAGCTCGGAAACCGGATTGCATAGCGGAGAAGGTACGGTGGTATTCGAAATGGTCGGTGATCTGTTTGTTAACTTGGCTTTCAAATACTTTCGAAAGGCAGGGCAGGATGGATATAGGTCTGTAGCAGTTTGGATCTAGAGTGTCACCCCCTTTGAAGAGGGGGATGACCGCGGCAGCTTTCCAATCTCTGGGGATCTCAGATGTTATGAAAGAGAGGTTGAACAGACTAGTGATAGGGGTTGCGACAATTTCGGCGGCTAGTTTTAGAAAGAAAGGGTCCAGATTGTCTAGCCCAGCTGATTTGTAGGGGTCCAGATTTTGCAGCTCTTTCAAAACGTCTGCTGTCTGAATTTGTGTGAAGGAGAAGCGGGGGGGGCATGGGCAAGTTTCAGCGGAGGGTGCAGAGTTGGTGGCCGGGGTAGTGGTAGCCAGATGGAAAGCATGGCCAGCTGTAGCAAAATGCTTGTTGAAATTCTCGATTATTTTAGATTTATCGGTGGTGATAGTGTTTCCTAGCCTCAGTGCAGTGGGCAACTGGGAGGAAGTACTCTTATTCTCCATGGACTTTACAGTGTCCCAAAACTTTTTGGAGTTAGTGCTACAGGATGCAAATTTCTGTTTGAAAAAGTTTGCCTTTGCTTTCCTGACTGCTTGTGTATATTGGTTCCTAACTTCCCTGAAAAGTTGCATATCGCGGGGGCTATTTGATGCTAATGCAGTACGCCACAGGATGTTTTTGTGCTGGTCAAGGGCAGTCAAGTCTGAGGAGAACCAGGGGCTATATCGGTTCTTAGTTCTGTATTTTTTGAATGGGGCATGTTTATTTAAGATTGAGAGGAAATTACTTTTAAGGAACAACCAGGCATCCTCTACTGACGGAATGAGATCTATATCCATCCAGGATACCTGGGCCAGGTCAATTAGGAAGGCTTGCTCGCTAAAGTGTTTTAGGGAGCGTTTGACAGTGATGAGGGATGGTCGTTTGACCGCGGACCCGTTACGGACGCAGGCAATAAGGCAGTGATCGCTGAGATCCTGGTTGAAGACAGCTGAGGTGTATTTAGAGGGTATATTAGTCAGGATGATATCTATGAGGGTACCCATGTTTACGGATTTAGGGTTGTACCTGGTAGGTTCGTTGATAATTTGCGTGAGGTTGAGGGCATCTAGTTTGGATTGTAGGATGGCCGGGGTATTAAGCATATCCCAATTTAGGTCACCAAGCAGTACGAACTCTGAGGATAAATGGGGGGCAATCAATTCACATATGGTGTCCAGGGCACATCTGGGGGCTGAGGGGGGTCTTTGTTGAACAGTCAAATCCAAACTTCAGATATTCGAGTTAGAAATTTGAGTTCGAGACATATTATATGAGAATACCTCCCACAAAAATGTGGCCAGAATGGAACAGTTAGCTTACCTGATTTACTCTGTTCAAGCCTAATTTGATCTGAAAAGTAAAGCCACAATCAAAATCATGTTAATATAAAATCAATCATGTTTTATGTTACAACGTGTCATATCTAATTTCATCACACTGATGAGATTTCACATATATACAATCTTTATGGGTTTTGCTTTTCTGTGATGAAAACAACATGCAAGACCCTGAAAGATAACAAGGATGGCTGTTGAAAGGTTTTCAAAGAAAAATCTGTGTTAACAAATCTCATTACAGTAATGTTATTATCATTAACATACTGTATATTGCTGTTAATGACAATAATGTGTTTTATACCTCTTTGTTTGAGCAGAATGCAGACCACAGTTGCCAGAGCACAGAGAAGGAGCAAAGACAGGACCAAAGTCACAATGAAAGCTTCTTTCCAGGCTCCTGCACACAGATATTCAACATGGACCAAATTGTTCTAAAATCCTCATAAAACACAGATAGACTTCCTAAGCATGTTCACCTCAGTTTTTGTGGGGGTGAGTGGATATTTGGATACAGTGCCTATAGAATGTCGTCTTTGCATAAGTATTCACCCCCTTTGTTTAGGCAAGCCTAAATTAGTTCAGAAGTACAATTTTGCTCAACAAATCACATAATAAATTATATGGACTCCCTCAGTCATGTATTGCATTTCAAGCACAGATTCAACTACAAAGACCAGAGAGCTTTTCAAAAACTTCATTAAGAAGGGCAGTGATTGGTAGACAGGCAACAATAACAAATCAGACATTGAATACTGTATATCTTGAAGCATGGTCAAGTTAATAATTATGCTGTGGATTATGTATTAAACCAACCAGACACATAAAATATGCAGTTGTCCTTCTGAACTGAGCTGCAGGACAGGAAGAAAACTGCTTAGGGATGTCACAATGAGGCCATTGGTAATATTAAAACAGCTACAGAGTTCAATGGCTGTGATGGGAGAAAACTGAGGATGGATCAACAACATTGTAGTGACTCCACAATAATGATCTAAATGACAGCGTGAAAAGAAGAATACAAATATACAGAATATTCCCAAACCTGCATATGTATGTAACAAGGCACTAAAGTAATACTGCAAAACAACACGGCAAAGGAATAAACTTTTTGGCCTAAATGCAAAGCCTTATGTTTGCGGCAAATCCAACCCAACACATCACTGAAAAACTGCCTCCTTATTTTCAAGCCTGGTGGTGGTGGCTGCGTTATGGTATGGGAATGCTTGACATCGGCAAAGACTGGGGATGAAAAGAAATGGGATGGAGCTAAGCACAGGCAAAAATTGTAAAGGAAAACCTGCTTCAGTCTGCTTTACAGACATTGGGAGAGGAATTCACCTTTCAGCAGGACAATACCCTACAACACAAAGCCAAATCTACACTGGAGTTGCTTACCAAGAAGAGTGTGGATGTTCCTCAGAGGCTAAGTTACAGTTTTGACTTAAATCTGCTTGAAAATCTGTCTAGACATGATCCCCAACACCTTGACAGAGCTTGAAGAATGGGCAAAGCTCTTATGAGACTTACCCAATAAGACTCACAGCTGTAAATCGCTGCCAAAGGTGTTTCTAACATGTATTGACTCAGGGGGGTAAATACTTGTCTAATCAAGGTACTGTATATTAGTGTTTTTATTTTTCATTAGTAAAAAAAAAGAAATGATATCATTTTTCTTCCACTTTGACTTTCAAGTATTTTGTGTAGATCATTGACAAAAAAGGGAAATTAAATATATGTTAATCCCACTTTGTAACAAAATAAAATGTTAAGATCCAAGGGGGTGTAGACTTTCTATAGGCACTGTATGTGGATATTTGTACTTGACTCTTTTCATTGTTATTATTAAATACTGATTAATGTACTGTGGTACATAATAATTTCACTGCACCTTTTATACCTGCTGTAAACTGTGTGTGACAAATACATTTGATTTGATATGCTGTTTGTGTAGAAGACACACTTACCAGGATTGTGAGGTAGGATTCTGCTCTCTCTCTTCTCCTCAGACAGAGCGACTGTACAGGAGAGTCAATCTGAGTCTGAGGGAGAATACAGCAGCCAGCTACTGACACTCAACAAGCCCTGAGAATCTGACACAGAGAGAAGTGGGTGATACACAACAATTTATTATGAGAGAGATTCAGGCATAGATACATTTTTGTGATGCATAACAATTGCACAGGCCCTGGTTTCTTAACAATATAATTGCTGGGATTCTCAGCCTCTAAGTACCCACTAGAGAACATGCTGTCGGGCATCCTCTTTATCCTACGTATCAAATTCATATACTGTGTTACTGGGGTGTGACAACCTGACTATGCTCGTATTCGTAATCTTAGCCTTAAATTGACAGTTACTTGTGATCGGGAAAAAATGAAGTGTTTTTTTATGCCTAACTAGATGTTGGCAAAATACCTCACCTCCCTGCAGGTTTATAGACCAAAAAAGCTGCAGGTTAGGAGCAGCATGCTGAGTTGTGTGTGTGTGTGTGTGTGTGACTGTCTGTGTGTTCTTAAAACTTGCAGCAGGCAGACAAGTTTGCTGTCAGAGTTTCTTCTTCTTTCCCTACTCTCGCTTCACTTGTTAGATATTATGCACATTGATAGCTGCTAGCAAACATCCTTGCCTATTGATTCATCATAGTAGCAGGCTAACAGGAGGCAGAAACAATCTAAATGATCAGACCGAAAGATGCGATGAGAAGTGATTGGGTGAAATAGACAGCTTCGCTCTATCCAATCAGAGCAGCAGGATCAATGCACAGACCGCCGTTCTCTTTCTCAAACTAGCTAGTTTAGTTATAGAGCACGTGCACGATGCTGAGGAGGAGGAGTACGACGCGCAGTTGCTTGCTTTCTTGGTGTTCACAATTCTTCATCATCATTACACTATTGTTCTAAATTCAATCACCCACTTCACCCTCCTCATCATTCAGTTCATTCAAATGTAATTGTAAAGTCACGTACACAATAATCAGTTTCTATCACTCATTCATCTAGTGATGGCATTCATTCATTGAGGACAGAGGCATATTAGCGCCTAGGTACCAACGCCCAGCAGCACATTTGTCTTCTCTCCTTAAGTTAGGAATAGGTGTGAAAAAGTAAACAGGTTCTAAATACTTTTCTGTTTGTGATTTTACAATTCTGACAACCGAACAATGTAAAATACAACAATTTAGGTGTAAAAAATTTATTTCAAAATGGCAGATTTATTTTTATTACAAAATCAAACGGCAGGGGACGTTGGCCTATGGCAGTTCTAGTGTTGAGGCTAAGTTCATTGTTAAAACCTTTGTAGGAGCATCGTTATATCTCTTAGCTGTTCCCTAAAAACATTTTTTCCTAGTTAAGTTGCACTTGAAAACACTCGGAAGTTAACAACTGACTCAGACCACTCGTAGAACAGGTAGGTGCATCTTTAGATGATGTTTTGCCCTCCCACAAATAATCTGTCTCTCTGTAACCACTGATAACTTCAGAACAAAGTTGAATTCAAATACAAAGTTTACAATATCTTTGCAATTGTTACAAACAAGTGAAGGATAAAACAATATTTCAATGAAAACCGAGATGAAATAGGCATAGGCTACAGTCCTAGATTCATATTACATATTCAATCAATTGAGTTATATTTTGCTATTGTAGGCTAAAGTAATTTTTACCTCAATATATTTCATTTTGTGTAACAACATTATTATTATACAGTGAGCTCCAAGTGTTGGGGACAGTGAACATGTTCTGTTTTTTGTTGTTGTTTTGACCCTGTACTAAAGTAATTTGGATTTGAAATTATAGGTTTATTAAAGTGCAGACTGTCATCTTTAATTTGAGGGTATTGTCATCCATATTGGATTAACCGTTTAGAAACTACAGCACTTTTTGTACATAGTCGCCCCATTTTAGGGGACCAAAAGTATTGGGACAAATTCACTTATATGTGTATTAAAGTAGTAAGAAGTTAAGTATTTGCTCCAATATTCATAGCATGCAATGATTATATCAAGTTTGTGACTCTACAAATGTTAAATAATGTAGTGTCATTTTGGAGTAAATATATTGTACACTGAACAAAAATATAAACGCAACATACAACAATTTCTAAGATTTTACTGAGTTACAGGTCATAAAAGGAAATCAGTAAATTGAAATAAATTCATTATTCCCTAATCTATGGAAATCACATCACTGGGAATACAGATATACATCTCTTGGTCACAGATACCTTTAAAAAAGCTAGGG
This sequence comes from Coregonus lavaretus, assembly GCF_964263955.1. Lineage (NCBI taxonomy): Eukaryota > Metazoa > Chordata > Actinopteri > Salmoniformes > Salmonidae > Coregonus > Coregonus lavaretus. The sequence goes on along the minus strand of NC_140025.1, from coordinate 27,259,259 downwards.
GCGTCAATCAGAAAACCAGGGCCTTATTAATACAGGGGCTTACCGGTTCTGAAGCCCCGGAGCACAAGCCTGTTGGGGGCCCAAGAGGCAGCAGAAAAATAAATAATAAAACAATGGTAATAAATAATTATTATAATTTAGGAAATAAAGTGCATTCGGAAAGTATACAGACCCCTTGACCTTTTCCACATTTTGTTACATTACAGCCTTATTCTAAAATTGATTAAATCGTTTTTTTCCCCTCATCAATCTACACACAATAAAAAATTTAAATAAACATTAAAAAAAAAATATATATATATATATAATACCCCATAATGACAAAGCAAAAACAGGTTATTAGACATTTTTTCACATTTATTCAAGATAAAAACGGAAATATCACATTTCAGACCAGTTACTCAGTACTTTGTTGAAGCACCTCTGGCAGCGATTACAGCCTCGAGTCTTCTTGGGTATGACGCTACAAGTTTGGCACACCTGTATTTGGGGAGTTTCTCCCATTCTTCTCTGCAGATAATCTCAAACTCTGTCAAATTGGATGGGGAGCGTCGCTGCACAGCTATTTTCTGGTCTCTCCAGAGATGTTCGATCGGGTTCAAGTCCGGGCTCTGGGCCACTCAAGTACATTCAGAGACCCGAAGCCACTCCTGCATTGTCTTGGTTATGTGCTTAGGGTCCTTGTCCTGTTGGAAGGAGAACCTTCGCTCCAGTCTGAGGTCCTGAGCGTTCCGGAGCATTTTTTCATCAAGGATCTCTCTGTACTTTGCTCTGTTCATCTTTCCCTCGATCCTGACTATTCTCCCAGTCCCTGCCGCTGAAAAACTTCCCCACAGCATGATGCTGCCACAACCATGCTTCACCGTAGGGATGGTGCCAGGTTGCCTCCAGACGTGACACTTGGCATTCAGGCCAAAGAGTTAAATCTTGGTTTCATCAGACCAGAGAATCTTGTTTCTCATTGTCTGAGTGTCCTTTAGGTGTAAATGTGATATTTCAGTCTTATTTTTTTAATAAATGTGCACACATTTATAAATTATGGGGTATTGTGTGTAGATTAATCCACTTTAGAATAAGGCTGTAACGTAAAAAATGTGGAAAAAGTCAAGGGGTCTGAATACTTTCCGAATGCACTGTATGTATAATGAATGTACAATAACCATTGAAGTGACCGTGTAGCCTAGGTCTAAGGTTATGAGCCATAAGGGGAAGTGGCCACAGGTCCATGCTTGCTATATGGGGTTACAAACCACACAGAGTTACAAATAAACCAGTGAAAAAGGAAGTCTTATCGCTCTTTGAGACGATACTTGAATTTTTTTTAATGAAGTAAAGTTGTTGCAAAAACTTCTACAAAATATCAAGACATTCATGTAGAAGGAGGATGGTCACGTGACCAACGGGCGTTATGGTGGCTAGTCAATAGAGCACTGCAAACCCAATACCTCTTTTTCATATTTTATTACATTATTTCGATAAGGAACTCTTAAAAAAAAAAAAAACAAGACTGACTAACAATGCCGACTACCCAAGGAGGCAACAAAAACGCTGCTTCTCCGACTTCTTCCCCTATAGTTAACCGTCAGAAAACAGCCCTCAGCACTGAAACTGAGGCCTTCATAGCTGGCGCGATTTCTGAGGCGTTAGCCAAGCAACAGAACTCTCTCAAGGATATGCTACAATGGGGTGTTAGCTGAGGCAGTGGAACCACTCAACAGAGTGGCTGTTGAAGCTCTTACAATCAACGTTGAGAGAAGGATGAAAGTGACTGACAATCTGTCTACTAAAGTGGACAATCTGAAAGGTGAAAATAGGGAAAGCAAACGGAAAATCAACAATTGTTCTTCACAACTGGAGAAGATGCAGCTCAAGATGGCTGAAATGGAGGACTGTTCACGTCACTCAAATGTAAGATTAATTAATTTAAAAGGAGGAGACTGACGATCCCATCGAATTCCTAAAGAGAATGATCACTAAATGGATCCCATCCATATCGCACAAGGTTGAGATAGAAAGAGCCTATTGCATCTACTCGGGACCTGGGACTAGTAATGCTTCAGACAGACCGAGGATGCTGATCTTCAAGGTCCTCCAGTACAACGACCGCTAAGCCATTCTACAAGGAACCAGAGCAGCCGAGCTCATTCACCACGCTGGTAAGGTACTGCGGTTTTTCCCTGACTGCAACACGCACACCTCCCAACACTGCAAAATCTTCAACGAGGTCCGGAACAAACTCAGACTGAGGGGCATCAAGTCATTCCACGTCTATACCCACACAGAGCGCCTGTCATTCACCACAGCACAAGACGCTGAGGAGTTTGTGGTATCACTGGGAGAGGTCAACCACGAGCACCGCAGTGAGCACCACGCCACTGGTCCTGTTGTGAGGAGGAAGACTCAACAACAGGCCCGTGCAAGCACCGGGGAACCTATGGAATAAGTGAACTGGTCAAGAGGATTTATCCACAACTCCAAGGAGTTTTGAGGAACATTTGATCTAATTACTTGTGATCATTATGAACTTCGACAACTGAGCACCAGCAAGCTCACTAGCTAGTGAACTAGCTTTCCAGCTAGCTGGGTGATTGGGACAGTAACGTTACAGCTAATAACGGTAGCAGCTAGCTAAGTAAGTCATCATCACAACTGTTAGCTAGCTAACTGATTATCTCTTCAGTAGTGTTCAGTATAACCTACATGTTGTTGAAAGTTTATCTATCTTCTATAAACTAAAATTGTATTTTACAACTAAGTTACGTTTACAACATTTGTTTGATAAGTTTGTCAGGTGGTGGCTGGCTAGCTAATTTGTCTCATGTTGCTATGACAACAACTGCTAGCTAGAGAAGTCAACTATCACCACTGAATTATTTTGCAAGTTAGTTCTCCATGTTTGTGCTACGTTAAGGCTTAATCATTCAGTCAATTGAGCATTTCTTGCCATTCTCATATCTCCATTGTGTCAGTTAATGCAAGATATTTAGGAAATGGAGTGAGACATTCAGGGGTATTGGGGGGGTTTTAGTGATAGACACCGCTGGTCTAACATTGAGTGGAGGGATGACTGTTGTGTCCTAACCTGTTAGGGAGGGGAGGAATTCTTTGTTTCAATAGTTTTTATATATTTTGCAGGGTTATTGGGGTGGAATGGCAATCTGAAGGGTTTTGTAATTTTATATATAATTTTATCCAACAATGGATATGTTTACAGTTTTTTTCTGGAATATCTGGTTTACAATTATTTAGCTGGCAACTGAATAGTCATTTTATAGCTATCATAAGTTACTTTTCTCCCATTTTATCCATCAAACTGGTATTCACATCACCACATTAAATGCGAATTAAATGTCTTGATATTATATAGGAATAAAGTTGACATTGCTCTATTGCAAGAGACACATATTGTAGAGGGTGATGTCCATAGACTTCAAAACAAATCATACAATGTCACGATCGTTAACGGAAGATACGGACAAAGGCGCAGCGTGATAAGCGTACATTTTATTAAGTACTTAACACGACACAAAACAACAAACAAACGATACGTGAAGTCCTAGGTTACACAAAACAAACCTTTACGGAACAAGATCCCACACCGACTAGTGCCAAACAGGCTGCCTAAGTATGGTCCCCAATCAGAGACAACGAGATACAGCTGCCTCTGATTGGGAACCACCCTGGCCAACATAGATCTAAACGATCTAGCACATCAACATAGAAAATATAACACAGAAACTACACACCCTGGCTCAACATTTCAGAATCCCCAGAGCCAGGGCGTGACATACAAACTGGCAGCTGCTTCCTGCTTTACATCTAAATCTAAAGGGGTGCTTATTCTACGTGAACGCAATTTACCCCTTAAAATTGGAAAAAGTGCAAATGATAAACAGGGCAGATTTACTTACATATGTTCCACTCTGTATGGAAGGAAAAAAGCATTTGTATCTATTTATGCTCCTATGTCACGAACGTTGACTGATGACTCGTGGAACCAAGGCGCAGCGTGATAAGCGTACATTTTATTTAGTACACAACACACGAACAAAACAACAAAACGAACGATACGTGAAGTCCTGAGGTTAACAACACAAACCTTTACGGAACAAGATCCCATAAAGACTAGTGCAAAACAGGCTGCCTAAGTATGGTCCCCAATCAGAGACAACGAGCTACAGCTGCCTCTGATTGGGAACCACCCTGGCCAACATAGATCAAACGATCTAGAACAAAAACATAGAAAAACTAAACATAGCAAATCCACACCATGGCTCAACATTTAAGAGTCCCCAGAGCCAGGGCGTGACAGTACGCCCCCCCCCCCATAGGCGCAGACTGCGACCGCGCCACACAAACACAAGAGGGTAGGGGCCGGGTGGGCATTCCGCCTCGGAGGCGGATCGTTCTCCGGGCGTGACCACCACTCTCTCTCCACCCCCCCGTTGCGCCCCTGATCTGGTCTGGCCCCGCTGGCCGGAGCTGGACTGGACACCGGTGGAGCGGATTGCTCTGGCTCCGAAGTGGATCCGCTGACTGGAGTTGGACCGGACCCCGGTGGAGCGGATTGCTCTGGCTCCGGAGTGGAGCAGCTGACCGGTGCCGGACCAGGCACCGGTGGAACAGGCACGGGCCGTGCCGGACTGGACACACGCACCACAGGCTTGGTGCGGGGAGCAGGAATGGGCCGGACCAGGCTGACGACGCGCACCACTGTCTTGGTGCGAGGGACAGGAACAGGCCGGACCGGGCTGGCGACGCGCACCACTGGCTTGGTGCGAGGGACAGGAACAGGCCGGACCGGGCTGGCGACGTGCAACACTGGCTTGGTGCGAGGGACAGGAACAGGCCGGACCGGGCTGGCGACGCGCACCACTGTCTTGGTGCGAGGGACAGGAACAGGCCGGACCGGGCTGGTGACGCGCACCACTGGCTTGGTGCGAGGGACAGGAACCGGCCGGACCGGGCTGGCGACGCGCACCACTGGCTTGGTGCGGGGAGCAGGAACAGGCCGGGCTGGACTGGGAACACGCACCATTGGCTTGGTGCGGGGAGCCGGAACGGGCCGAGCCGGACTGTGGAGGCGGACTGGAGGTCTGGAGTGGAGAGCTGACACAACCCGTCCTGGCTGAATGCCTATTTCCACACAATATGTGTGAGGCATCAGCACAGGACGTACAGGGCTGTGCACTCGTACTGGCGCTACAGCACGTGGCACTGGCGCAGGATATACGGGACCGAGGAGGGGTACTGGAGGCCACGAGCGTTGAGCCGGCACACCCCGTCCTGGCTGCATGCCCACCTTAGCACGACACGTGCGTTGTGCTAGCATAGGACGTACAGGACTGTGCCGGAACACTCGCGGCACAGTACGTGGCTCCGCCAACCACCCTTTTAGCCCCCCCCCAAAAAAAAAATCTTGGGGCTGTCTCTCGGGCTTCCTCCCCGGCCGGTACCCTCTGCGTTGCCGCTGCTCCTCTCTGTAGCGCGCCTCCACAGTCTCCTCTCCTGCCTGGGCATTCACCTTTGCCCATGGCCCTTTACCCACGAATATCTCCTCCCAAGACCACTATTTGCCCACCTGCGACATCGCCATCTTCTCCTCCTGGGCACGCTGCTTGGTCCTCTTATGGTGGGATCTTCTGTCACGAACGTTGACTGATGACTCGTGGAACCAAGGCGCAGCGTGATAAGCGTACATTTTATTTAGTACACAACACACGAACCAAACAACAAAACGAACGATACGTGAGGTCCTGAGGTTAACAACACAAGCCTTTACGGAACAAGATCCCACAAAGACTAGTGCAAAACAGGCTGCCTAAGTATGGTCCCCAATCAGAGACAACGAGCTACAGCTGCCTCTGATTGGGAACCACCCTGGCCAACATAGAACAAAAACATAGAAAAACTAAACATAGCAAATCCACACCCTGGCTCAACATTTAAGAGTCCCCAGAGCCAGGGCGTGACATCCTAACTCATACGACAAAGATTTTCTCCCTTCTGTAACCAGAAGCCTGCTCAATTTATCGGATTATACGCTTATTATTGGGACTGACATGAATGCCATTATTGATTCTAAGCTAGATAGATATGGACCTTCTCATAGCTCTTCACAAGTGAATGCTTCCAATGCACTTAAAAATTTTCTTAAAGATCTTAATGACTGTTGGAGATTTCATAATCCCACAACTAAGGACTATACATGCTTTTCTGCTAGATTTAAGACTTTCTTGAGAATTGACTATGTTTTAACATCTACTGATATTACAGGTAACATGGAACTTATAAAATCATTACCAGCCATTCTATCTGATCATAATCCCATTCTTCGTCAATTTCTAATCTTCCCAATGAAAAAGTGTGCACTGAGATGGAGGTTTAATAATACTTTACTACACAACTCTGACTTCATCGTTCAGTTTAGATCAAAAAAATTAATAAATGAAATAAATTACCACTCAGTGGAGGACTCAACTATGGTATGGTTAGCTTTAAAAGGTTTCATAAGAGGAAACACTGCACATTCTTCCTCTAATTTACAGAAATTAAGACGTCAGAAGATCAGTGAATTGGAAAATCATTGTAAAATGCTGGAAGACTCTCTTAAAAACAACTATTCAACAGAGAAAGAGAGCTAAAAACAAGTAGACTGGAACTTAAATGACCTGTTGCGACATAGAGCAGAATTCATTATGCAGAGGGTGAGATAAAAATACTATTTTCAAGGGAGTAGGCCTAGCCTCTTACTGCTGCTGAAGCTTAAACATGCTGAAACAAGATCATCAATACAGCTGATCAGATCCCCTACTAAGGGACTGATATCTGATCCTACAGAAATAAATACAAGTTTTAGAGCATATCATTCAGATTTATACAGCTCCTCACATAGCTTTGATACTTCTGCTTGTCGGCAGTTCCTGGAGAACCTTACTCCTTACCCTAACTCTCTCAAGAAGAAACAGTTTTATTAGAGGAACATGTCACTTTATCTGAACTAAAAGCTGCTCTTTTAAATATGAAGAAACATAAAGCGCCTGGTGCAATTACATTTTAGTCATTTAGTAGACTCTCTTATCCAGAGCGACTTACAGTTAGTGAGTGCATACATTTTCATACTGGCCCCCCGTGGGAAACAAACCCACAACCCTGGCGTTGCAAGCGCCATGCTCTACCAACTGAGCTACTGGGGACTACCTCCTGAAGTCATTCTCAACTTTTGGGATGAGCTAGGACCAGTTATTCTTGAATCGCTTAGCATTGCCATTGAAAAATGAGAATTCCACAGAGACATCAATAGAGCTAGTATATCCCTAAGAAAGGAAAAGACCTCATAAATTGTGCAAATTTTCGGCCAATCAGTTTAATCGGAACAGAAATGAAGACGTATGCCATAGTGCTTGCCATGTGCCTAGAGAAAGTTATTAACAAGCTCATACATCCTGACCAAACAGTGTTTATTAAGGGTTGTCAGGCAGCCGATAACATGCGCCGCCTGTTTCATGTGGTTGCTGAGGCTTCCAATCTGGATACCCAGTGTGCAGTGTTATTATTAGAAGCCTTTGACCGCTTAGAGTGGGAATATTTATGGCTTGTTCTTGAACATTTTGGTTTTGGGGCTAGATTTACAGATATGATTCGCACCATGTATGTGAATCCTTCTTCTATTATATCTACTGGCACTACCCATTGTAATCCATTTATCATACAACGAGGATGTCAACAAGGTTGTTCCTCCTCCCCTATGCTATTTGCTCTCTCTCTTGAACCGCTGGCACAAAGCGTACGTCAAAATTCGGCTTCCTCACATATCAAAATCAAACAAACTGAACAATTTGTCTGTATGCAGATGACATACTGCTCTACGTCGCAAATGCTCAGAAATCCCTTTTCACAGCATTCAGCTCATGGTCTGGTTACAAGATCAACTGGCCTAAATCAGCTCTACTACCTCTTAACTCAGCTATGGGAAGCGTGCAACTACCACCCATGATCCCAGTGAAGAAACAAATCACCTACTTAGGCATTACCATACCCCCCTCTATTCACACTACTTAAAGGAAGAACTACTTAGAAACCTTTCAAAAGATCCAAAAATACATAAAAAGATGGTCTGCTATGGCCACTTCTTTGCATGCTAGAATCTCAATTATTAAAATGAATGTCCTCCCTCGTATCAATTTTATGAGTTCCATGTTACCACTGCCTCCTCCTATAGAATATTGTTCTAAACTTGACTTGGTCATAAAGAAGTTCATTTGGGGGAGAAATAGACCACAGATTAAATATGCAACACTACAGAGAACAAAAGCATCAGGTGGACTTGCAGTTCCAAATCTAGAATTCTATCACTCCAAATGAATTTCCTGAAGACCTGGTTAAACCCAGAGGCTTCAGTTCCTTGGCGTGCTATAGAAGAGTATAGAATCCGGGAAGGAGACGGCATTCAGCACTACCTCATGCCACTATGAATACTGAGTCATGCCCTACGGCCTCGCCAACGCACCTTCCATGTTCCAGTCCTTCGTCAATGACGTGTTCCGAGACATGCTGAGTAGACAGGTGGTGGTGTACATCGACGATATCCTGAGCTACTCGGCTACGTTCGTGGAGCACGTCAGGGACATCAGAGCGGTCCTACTCCGCCTCCGGGAACACAGCCTGTTGGTGAAGGGTGAGAAATGCGAATTCCACCAACAGGCCATCTCCTTCCTGGGAAACAGTATAAGTCCTCGGGGTGTTCATGGAAAGAGCGAAGACGGACGCCGTCAGGTCATGGCCAGTCCCACCACCATCAAGGGCCTACAGAGCTTCCTGGGCTTCGCAGATTTCTACCAGCATTTCATCAGGTTCTTCAGCTCCATAGCCGCCCCGCTCACCTCTCTCCTTAAGGGGGGGCCTCAGAAGCTGGCCTGGAACCCTGAGGCTGATGCTGCCTTCAAGAGGCTGAAGGAGAGGTTCACCACAGCGCCCCTTCTAAAACACCCAGATCCAGCTCGTCCTTTCATCCTGGAGGACGCATCTGAGCAGGGCGTGGGTGGGGTCCTCTCCCAGCGGCAAGGTAAGCCAGAGAAAATGTATCCCTGTGCCTTTTTCTTGAAAAAGCTTACCCCCGCAGAGAGGAACTATGGAGTTGGAGACAGGAAGCTGTTGGCGGTGGTCCTCGCTCTGGACAAATGGAGACACTGGCTGGAGGGCGCAGTCCATCCATTCCGGATTCTCACTGACCACCGGAATTTGGAGCACATACGGGCAGCGAAACGGATGAACTCTCGTCAAGCCAGGTGGGCCCAATTTCCTATCCTGGCTCCGTCTCTCATCGTGGCACCTGTCATTTGGGATGTGGACGAAGACATCCGCCTGGCGGCTCAGGAGGACCCAGTGCCCGCCAACGCCCCTCCGGGGCGCGTGTATGTACCCACCAGGGTCCGTGACCGCCTGCTTTTACTTATCTATTTTTTACTCAACACTTTTCTTAAAAACTGCATTGTTGGTTAAGGGCTTGTAAGTAAGCATTTCACTGTAATGTCTACACCTGTTGTATTCGGCACATGTGGCAAATACAATTTGATTTGATTTGTGTGTCACAAAAATACTGGTGGCCCTACTGATGTCTCCCACTATATTAACTCCTGTTCCGTACGTGCCCAAACGAAGACACCTCGGAATGCCCCGGCAGGCAAACTAGTTCCTCTCCCAGTGCCTCAGTGACCTTGGTCACACCTGTCCATAGACTTTGTCACTGACCTCCCACATTCTGACAGCTTCACCACAGTCCTGCTGGTCGTAGATCGGTTCTCCAAATCATGCCGTTTTTTTCCGGTAACTGATCTTCCTTCTGCTCTCCAGGTCGCTGAGGTTCTGTTCCAACAGGTCTTCCGGCATTATGGACTTCCGGAGGACATCGTCTCGGACCGTGGCCCCCAATTCACCTCCCGAGTGTGGAAAGCTTTCCTGGAGAAGATCGGTGCCACGGCCAGCCTCACTTCCGGGTATAGGCCTCAGTCGAATGGACAGGTGGAGCGCATGAACCAGGAGCTGGGGAGGTTTCTTCATTGCCACTGTCAGGACCGGCAGGGTGAGTGGGCGAGGTTTCTTCCCTGGGCAGAATATGCACAGAACTCCCTCGTTCACTCCTCCACAGGGCTCAATCCCTTCCAGTGCGTCCTGGGGTACCAGCCGGCCCTGGCCCCTTGGACACCCATCCAGACCGATGCGCTCGCTGTCAACAAGTGGTTCCGCAGGGCCGGACAGGTCTGGGTCGTCGCCCATGTCCATCTACAGAAGGTTATTCGTCGGCAGAAGGACCAAGCCGACCGCCACCGCAGTGAAGCCCCGTATTCCAGCCTGGTGATCGTGTCTGGCTGTCCACTAAAAACCTCCCTCTCCGCCTGCCGGTCTACTGAGCCACCGGTCTGAACACACCACCTCGGCAACACCGGAATGGAAACCCAACGCACCCTAATCACCTCCAGCGCACCTGCACCTCATCATCTCATCACCACCCCTACAGTGAGGGAAAAAAGTATTTGATCCCCTGCTGATTTTGTACATTTGCCCACTGACAAAGAAATTATCAGTCTATAATTTTAATGGTAGGTTAATTTGAACAGTGAGAGACAGAATAACAACAAACAAATCCAGAAAAACGCATGTCAAAAATGTTATAAATTGATTTACATTTTAATGAGGGAAATAAGTATTTGAACCCCTCTCAATCAGAAAGATTTCTGGCTCCCAGGTGTCTTTTATACAGGTAACGAGCTGAGATTAGGAGCACACTCTTAAAGGGAGTGCTCCTAATCTCAGTTTGTTACCTGTATAAAAGACACCTGTCCACAGAAGCAATCAATCAATCAGATTCCAAACTCTCCACCATGGCAAAGACCAAAGAGCTCTCCAAGGATGTCAGGGACAAGATTGTAGAACTACACAAGGCAGGAATGGGCTACAAGACCATCGCCAAGCAGCTTGGTGAGAAGGTGACAACAGTTGGTGCGATTATTCGCAAATGGAAGAAACACAAAAGAACTGTCAATCTCCCTCGGCCTGGGGCTCCATGCAAGATCTCACCTCGTGGAATTGCAATGATCATGAGAACAGTGAGGAATCAGCCCAGAACTACACGGGAGGATCTTGTCAATGATCTCAAGGCAGCTGGGACCATAGTCACAAAATCCTGCAGCGCCCGCAAGGTCCCCCTGCTCAAGAAAGCACATATACAGGCCCGTCTGAAGTTTGCAAATGAACATCTGAATGATTCAGAGGAGAACTGGGTGAAAGTGTTGTGGTCAGATGAGACCAAAATTGAGCTCTTTGGCATCAACTCAACTTGCCGTGTTTGGAGGAAGAGGAATGCTGCCTATGACCCCAAGAACACCATCCCCACCGTCAAACATGGAGGTGGAAACATTATGCTTTGGGGGTGTTTTTCTGCTAAGGGGACAGGACAACTTCACCTCATCAAAGGGACGATGGACGGGGCCATGTACCGTCAAATCTTGGGTGAGAACCTCCTTCCCTCAGCCAGGACATTGAAAATGGGTCGTGGATGGGTATTCCAGCATGACAATGACCCAAAACACACGGCCAAGGCAACAAAGGAGTGGCTCAAGAAGAAGCACATTAAGGTCCTGGAGTGGCCTAGCCAGTCTCCAGACCTTAATCGCATAGAAAATCTGTGGAGGGAGCTGAAGGTTCGAGTCGCCAAACGTCAGCCTCGAAACCTTAATGACTTGGAGAAGATCTGCAAAGAGGAGTGGGACAAAATCCCTCCTGAGATGTGTGCAAACCTGGTGGCCAACTACAAGAAACGTCTGGCCTCTGTGATTGCCAACAAGGGTTTTGCCACCAAGTACTAAGTCATGTTTTGCAGAGGGGTCAAATACTTATTTCCCTCATTAAAATGCAAATCAATTTATAACATTTTTGACATGCGTTTTTCTGGATTTTTCTGTTGTTATTCTGTCTCTCACTGTTCAAATAAACCTACCATTAAAATAATAGACTGATCATGTCTTTGTCAGTGGGCAAAAGTACAAAATCAGCAGGGGATCAAATACTGTATATAGCCCTGGACTGTTCACTGTCTTGTCGTGTACTCGCTCTTTGTTGTTCTCTTGCTCAGTGTTAAGTAAACCTTTACATTGTTGATTCCTGCATCTGCATCCTGCCTCTTCGTATCGTCAGTACTCGTCACAGTCAGGCTTCCCCAAAAAATGTACCAAGAAAAAAAAGAACATAGAAAATAATTTATCTTTCGACTCTGTGTTTCATAATTTTCCTTCAATTCGCAAGAGGCTGAATGTATCTCACCAGAGAAGGCATCCGAGCGAGCGGAACAGGGCCCCTCTGTCCCTGTATGTGTAGGCCATCTACCTGATGCTGTCTGGTCCAAAAGTGTATGACATTGTTACCGCCCGTAGCATTGAATGCAAGGGAAGCCAGTGGGCATTTGGCATCCCTTGATTAAAAAAATAACAAAAATAAATGGTTTCACCCAAATCTGAAAACCCTGTTTAGCTTTCACGCTATGGATAGGCTAGGCAGTAGGCTTGTATTTGGGGTGATGATCTGTGAGGTGATATTTTATTTGCTTTGTAATTTGTCTAAAACTGTAAATGACTTGTCAAGTCATGTACTCCGGTTCTTGTATACACTGTAACAAGTACATTGAAGATTTGTAATATGCTGAAAAGTGGCCAAACTAAAGTTCATATTTTTGGGGCAATGGGCGCAGCCATCTGACTTTTACTTTGTTTATTTGCATCTTATAGTGAATTGCATTCTGGGATTATGGCATTTTCGCTTGTCAAACATAAACAAACATGGCTGCCATCATAAAGAATTTAGCTGCTGTTAGCTTAGCTGACATGCATCTCTTTTCTAAACAATATTACATTTCTCCCTTGTGCTCACCAGAGATGTGGTACATCGTAAACAAGTCTAGCTGTTAGGTCACTAACTTATGTTTTGTTTTTTGTCAGCGCAACCTGTTATTTAGAGTAGTTTATGGAATGAGTTTGGCTGTGGATGTGTTCCGTGTGGTACTTGGATGATGAAGTTCACATTTATCTTTTACAATAAAAAGGTGAAATTGAGGAATACAGTTGTGAATACCTTTATTTCCCATCAGTACAAAACATTGTTTAGATGCTTTTCAGACAACAATGCTGTTTAGACGCGTTTGTTGCATCATACAGTCTGTTGCTACCGTTCCAATCACATATTTGCGATGATACGCTGCAGGGACCACTCATCAATGATCACAAATATGTGATCGTACGCGTCAAAGAGTTAAAGCAAGTTTTCTGAAGTTCTACACATTTTGCCATGGGGCAGAGAGAAAATGTTGCAGTTGTAAAGCAAATTTCCTGCAATTCTACACATTTTGTCATGACTTATGCCATGTTAATGATATCTGAGTGAGAGTGACTAACAAAATCAATGGGGACCCCTTGGAGGTCAGGGCCTCTGGGCACGTTCAGTATTCGGCCATGATTACTACAAGTTTAGATAACTGGCTAGACTAACTTACCAATCTAAAAATTGTTAGCTGACATTGATAATTGAGTGACGGTCAGTGACTGACAAAACAAGAGAAAACCTGCTGATGCACAACCACATTTTTTACTTACACCTTATGTATTCTACTATTCTAACTCTCAACAGTAAGTTGAGACCCTGACTGAGTTCCTGAAAATACTATTTTTTTGCAGTATTACTTTAGTGCCTTGTTGCAAACAGGATGCATGTTTTGGAATATTTTTATTCTGTACAGGCTTCCTTCTTTTCACTCTGTCAATTGGGTTAATATTGTGGTGTAACTACAATGTTGTTGATCCGTCCTCAGTTTTCTCCTATTACAGCCATTAAACTCTGTAACTGTTTTAAAGTCACCATTGGCCTCATGGTGAAATCCCTGAGCGGTTTCCTTCCTGTCCAGCAACTGATTTAGGAAGAACGCCTGTATCTTTGTAGTGACTGGGTGCATTGATACACCATTCAAAGTGTAATTAATAACTTCACCATGCTCAAAGGGATCTTCAATGTCTGCTTTTTTATTTCTACCCATCTACCAATAGGTGCCCTTCTTTGCGAGGCATTGGAAAACATCCTTGGTCTTTGTGGTTTCATCTGTTTTTGAAATTCACTGCTCGACTGAGGGACCTTACAGATAATTGTATTTGTGGGGTACAGAGATGATGTAGTGATTCAAAAATCATGTTAAACACTATTATTGCACACAGAGTGAGTCCATGCATTTATTATGTGACTTCTTATGCACATTTTTACTCCTGAACTTATTTAGGCTTGCCATAACAAAGGGGTTGAATACTTTTTGACTCAAGACATTTCAGCTTTTCAATTTTAATTAGTTTGTAAAATTTCAAAAAACATAATTCCACTTTGTTATTATGGGGTGTTGTGTGTAGGCCAGTGACAATAATCTAAAATTATTAAGGCTATAACACAACAAAATGTGGAAAAAGTGAAGGGGTGTGAATACTTTCTGAAGGCACTGTATGTTTTATTACAATCATTTTGACAATTCTGTACATCCAATGGTCAAAGTGTGTAAGGCTATAGACAGTGTGGCTTGTGTTTTTTTCATTTGTCTTTCTGAATGTCACTATGGGTTTAACTGTGGGTGTTAAAATTAGGCTAGTTAATGATGTTCCAGTTGTGAATTCATGTATTCATGTATGTCTGTTTCTCTGTTTGCCTCTGAGTGTGTATGTTGTCTTCAAGTTTGTCTCTGAGGGTGTGCGTGTACGAGTATGTGCATCACAGTCCATGTGTGTACAGCTGTCAAATTGTGTATGTTCGTGCATGTCTACGCACATGAACTCGATGGGGTCCTTGCAGTGATTTATGTAAATAAATGTGTATCCTAGTTAATCATGGAAAACAAACACTGGCCTCAATATTCTCGCGGTTTAATCCCGACTCTCGAAGTCGCAGTTTGTTTGTGTCAAAACCAGTTTCTGGGTACATTTCTCAGTGTCAGCTGGCACCTCATGTGTTTAAGGGAAGTAATTGTGAGTCGAGCGTCTTCAACCCCGTCATTGTCTCACGTTCGTTGTCGCTCGCTCCGAGTTTCTCCGACAGAGGGGCTCACACACACACACTCTGTGTGATTTATTTCGCTGTGTCGGAGTAATGTGATTCAGTCCTCAAGCTTCTTTTCTTTCCACTCACGGCGTGTAATAAAAACACAGCATGTTTTTAAAGAGATTGTCAGGAAAATAAGCATCGGCGTATCCAGATTTCAGAATTGTGCAGGAGGCTGGAGTTACAGGTGTTTGTGTTTGGGGAGGTCGGGGGTGGAAGGTGTGTGTGTGTTGGTGTTTATGTGCCTGCATCTGTGTGGCCATCTGTACATGCATATGTGTGTTTATGTGCATTCAATGCATTTCTACACACTTTTATTCAGGCTGTATTCACAGCCAGGGCCAAACCAAAGGCCAATAATGGATTGTCTGTATCGATTGTTTTGTTTTACAGCTTATCTGGGCACCCTGGAATTTACCCTGCTCTTCGATCACGAGAACAACTGTCTACACTGTACAATCCACAAGGCCAAGGTAAGAAACTCAACCCTATACACCCTATACAGACTATTCTAAACAAGACTACACTTACACCCCAAGCCTAAGCTAAGCCACATCCCCTCCACACAAAGCGTCAAGAATCAAAGTGTATTAACTTAAGCGCTATCCAATCCACTGCAAGCCCTAGGTTAGCATTGCAGCGTCGAAAGCCACTCAACATATCTTTTCCACGGAGACAGGCTTAGCTCTAACCCAGCACATCAAGCCAAGTCATGAAGACAATGGCGCTTGCCTAGAAAACCTGTAAACTCAGTGAGAGAGTACCAAGGTTTATCTCTTGACAAGGAGGCAGAATTAAGTATTGATGCGATCTGGGCTAGAAAGATAGATTTCACATGCAGCCCACACCAGGCAAACATACAATATACACCCCTTATTGGTACTATGGTAGATGTGAAGCTGAAATGCACCCATTCAATAATATTAACAGACTAAATATGCATCCCAAATGTTACCCCATTACCTATAAAGTGCACTACTTTTGACCAGTGCCATATGGGTCCTTGTCAAAAGTAGTGCGCTACATAGCGGATATTGTGCTATTTGGGATTCAGCTGTAATTCTGTGGCTTCCTACTATGTCATTTCAGGGAGTTGCTATCATTTGTCCTTTTTTGGAAGGTGATTGACTATGTTTATATCCAGATAAGCACCCCAACCCAATGGAAAGCATTGGTAGTGTAGGCACACCTACATATAAACAGACTAGCTTGAGAATTGATGGACGTAGAATGAGAACGATTTGAGTAGAATGGCATGCGACACAATAGACAAAACAAGAGTAGAGTTGAACAGGACATCATGTTCTTTGTCATGCCCTGACCTTGTCTGGCTTACAGCCTGTTGTGTATGACTGTATGTCATGTGTATAACAGCTAAACCTTGACCAAGTGTGTTCTGTGTGTTTGTGTGTGTCTGTCTGTCTGTCTGTGTCTGTCTGTGTCTGTGCGTGTGTGTATGTGTGGGTGTCTCTCACTGTGTGTGTCTGCGTATGTGTGTGTGTGTGTGTGTGTGTGCGCGTCTGAAATCTAACAATTTCACAACATATACCCAATAAACACAAATCTAAGTAAGGAATGGAATTAAGAATATATACATATATGGACGAGCAATGACAGAGCGGCATGGACTAAGATACAGTAGAATATTATAGAACACAATATATACATATGAGATGAGTAATGTAAGATATGTAAACATTATTAAAGTGACAAGTGTTCCATTTCTTAAAGTGGCCAGTGATTTCAATAGGCAGCAGCAGCCTCTAACGTGCTAGTGATGGCTATTTAACAGTCTGATGGCCTTGAGATAGAAGCTGTTTTTCAGTCTCTTGGTCCCAGCTTTGATGCACCTGTACTGACCTCGCCTTCTGGATGATAGCGGGGTGAACTGGCAGTGGCTCGGGTGGTTGATGTCCTTGATGATCTTTTTGGCCTTCCTGTGACATTGGGTGCTGTGGGTGTCCTGGAGGGCGAGTAGTTTGCCCCTGGTAATGCGTTCGGCAGACCGCACCACCCTCTGGAGAGCCCTGCGGTTGCAGGCGGTGCAGTTGCCGTACCAGGCGGTGATACAGCCCAACAGGATGCTCTCAATTGTGCATCTGTAAAAGTTTGTGAGGGTTTTAGGTGCCAAGACAAATTTCTTTAGCCTCCTGAGGTTGAAGACGCTCTGTTGCACCTTTTTCACCACACTGTCTGCGTGGGTGGACCATTTCAGTTTGTCAGTGATGTGTACGCCAAGGAACTTGTAGCTTTCCACCTTCTGCACTGCGGTCCCGTCGATGTTGATAGGGGATGCACCCTCTGCTGGTTCCTGAAGTCCACGATCATCTCCTTTGTTTTGTTGACGTTGAGTGAGAGGTTATTTTCCTGGCACCACACTCCCAGAGCCCTCACCTCCTCCCTGTAGGCTGTCTCATCATTGTTGGTAATCAAGCCTACTACTGTTGTGTCGTCTGCAAACTTGATGATTGAGTTGGAGGCGTGCTTGGCCACGCAGTCATGGGTGAGCAGGGAGAACTGGAGGGGGCTGAGCACACACCATTGTGGGGCCCAGTGTTGAGGATCAGCGAAGTGGAGGTGTTGTTTCCTACCTTCACCACCTGGGGGCGGCCTGTCAGGAAGTCCAGGACCCAGTTGCACAGGGCGGGGTTCAGACCCAGGGCCTCGAGCTTAATGATGAGCTTGGAGGGTACTATGGTGTTGAATGCTGAGCTATAGTCAATGAACAACATTCTTACATAGGTATTCCTCTTGTCCAGATGGGATAGGGCAGTGGGCAGTGTGATGGCAATTGCATCGTCTGTGGACTAGTCTTTCAAAGCACTTCATGATGACAGAGTTGAGTGCTATGGGGCGATAGTAATTTAGTTCAGTTACCTTTGCTTTCTTGGGTACAGGAACAATGGTGGCCATCTTGAAGCATGTGGGGACAGCAGACTGGGATAAGGAGATATTGAATATGTCCGTAAACACACCAGCCAGCTGGTCTGTGCATACTCTGAGGACGGGGCTAGGGATGCAGTCTGGGCCGGCAGCCTTGCGGGGTTAACATTCTTAAATGTCTTACTCAAGTCGGCCACGGAGGAGGAGAGCCCACAGTCCTTGGTAGTGGGCCGCGTCGGTGGCACTGTGTTATCCTCAAAGCGGGCGAAGAAGGTGTTTAGCTTGTCCGGAAGCAAGATGTCGGTGTCCGTGACGTGGCTGTTTTTCCTTTTGTAGTCCGTGATTGTCTGTAGACCCTGCCACATACGTCTCGTGTCTGTGCCGTTAGTGGTCCCCAGTGTATTAGTCGTGTGTGTGTTTCTTTCCACTGAAACAGCGTGCCTAACAGTGAAGCGCTAAATGGTCTTAGCAAAACCACCATAACATATCGAATAGATGGGAGAGTGCTTACTGTAATCCAAAACAAATTTGAAATACTGCAGCTTGTGATAGCATGGCACTTAAGATTAATATAAATTATTGCCATACTTCCATGGAAATCAATTTTGAAATGAATCCAGTTGCATATATTATGGATAATATGTTGAATTTTGAGTGCTTCTCTGCTGTTTAGTGGACAGACAATACCACCTGTGACTTTGTCAAAACACTGGGCTTAATCATTGTTTTCCATAAGAGCCGGCTGTCGGCTAAACAGCCGATAACAGACTCATTGTCAGCTGGCTACTTTTTCCAACTAACTAGTCTTCTTTTCATTTAAAAGTTTGAATTCGTTAGTCAAAAACGTATGTATAGTCTTATCCCGCTAGAATGAACGATATGCGTCTTCTAGTGATCTATTGATAGGACAGGCGCCTGTCAGTCACAAAGCGAGTGATGACAGGAAAACACTGCCGCGTTGTCAGTCTGCTCTCTGTCTCGCCTCTCAGTACCTGTGCTATTTTTGTGCGCTGTGGTTGGCTGCAGTCAAAGTTTGAGCGAAGACAAAACCAAGATGCAGGTAAAACCGCAAAAAACATATTAAACAGCAATAAAAGTAAAGAGTGAAAAAGTAAATGCTGCATATGTCCCAGCAGCATCCTTAGCCAGCATCCATTTTCCGGTAAATAGGGAAAGGTATGGGGAAGTATAGGTAGATTGTATCCAATTGCAGAGGGAGGTGTTTAATCCCAGGGTCCTTAGTTTAGTGATGAGTTTGGAGGGCACAATGGTGTTGAATGCTGAGCTGTAGTCAATGAATAGTGTAGTGTCTGAAGGTCTATGATTTTGCTGACATTTGCAAATGGTGGTCCTCTGTAGCTCAGCTGGTAGAGCACGGCGCTTGTAACGCCAAGGTAGTGGGTTCGATCCCCGGGACCACCCATACACAAAAATGTATGCACGCATGACTGTAAGTTGCTTTGGATAAAAGTGTCTGCTAAATGGCATATTATTATTATTATTATGAACTTTACTCTGCTTTGCTGAAGCATCTGGAAAGCATTGCTACATAGGCTTCTTGGAATAGAGGACATTTGGAGATATGTGGAGGCCAGGGATAGGTCTATCTAAAACCACCCATTTTATGTTACATAGGATAAATACCATGTTTGAACAAAGGACGGGGGAATAACATATCAGAGATTGGGTCCGGTTATTCTCCAGATATCTGCAGATGTCTGTAAATTGACGCTGAACTCTTTTGATATAATAAACCTTTATAATCAATGTACAGTGTCCGCGGATTCCTTGTTCTCACAGCATAATCAGCATCGTTGTCTCGGACACTACAATAGCATTCTTATGTACACTACCAGTCAATGGTTTGTACTATTTTTTACATTGTAGATTAATAGTGAAGACATCAAAGCCATGAAATAATACATATGGAATCATGTAGTAACCAAAAAAGTGTTAAACAAATCAAAATATATTTAAGATTTGAGATTCTTCAAATAGCCACCCTTTGCCTTGATGACAGCTTTGCACACTCTTGGCATTATCTCAACCAGCTTCATGAGGTAGTCACCTGGAATGCATTTCAATTAACAGGTGTGCCTTGTTAATTTGTGAAATGTATTTCCTTCTTAATGTGTTTGAGCCAATCAGTTGTGTTGTGACAAGGTGGTGGGGGGGTTATACTATTTGGTGAAAGACCAAGTCCATATTATGGCGAGGAGAGAAAGCTCCTTGAGACATTTGAGATGCAGAAATTATGTCCCATGCTGTCCGATACGCTAACTAAAGTGGAATGTAGTATTGGAGTCTGAAAAAAAAACAGCTGTGGCTGTTGACCTGTTGGAGAGCATGACATTTTTTGGGAGTAATCAGACATACACTTCATATACATTGAACCATTACTTTATTCAAGAACACAACAGTGACGCTTTATCAACAGATTACAGTTGCTAAATAATTGGGACAACATTTGAACAGAATTCAAGAATGCAAAGGGTGGCAGTTAGCCTAGCTGTTAAGAGCGTTGGGCCAATAACCAAAATGTCACTGGCTCGAATCTCAGAGCCAACTAGTTGAAAAATCTGTCGATGTACCCTTGAGCAAGGCACTTAACTTAACCCTAATTGCTCCTGTAAGTCGCCCAGGATAAGAATATCTTCTAAATGACTAAAATGTCATTTAAATGATATTGCTAGCTTTACAGTATACATTCAAAATCTAGCTATAGGTAGAAAAAAAGTGAATGATTGATGGTTGATTCTATTTCTTGTGGTGTCTGAACTTTTCTTCCAAATCATTTCTGTATGGACCTCTCTTTGTGCACGTGGGCATTGGCATGCTGAAACAGGAAAGGGCTTTCCCCAAACTGTTGCCACAAAGTTGGAAGCACAGAATCATCTAGAATGTAATTTATGCTGTAGCATTAAGATTTCCCTTCACTGGAACTAAGGGGCCTAGCCCGAACCATAAAAAACAGCCCCAGACCATTATTCCTCCTCCACCAAACTTTACAGTTGGCACTATGCATTGGGGTAGGTAGTGTCCTCCTGGCATCCGCCACACCCAGATTTGTCAGTCGGACTGCCAGATCGCGGCTGAGCCGTTGTTGCTCCTAGACGTTTCCACTTCACAATAACAGCACTTACAGTTGACCGGGGCAGCTCTAGCAGGGCAGAAATTGGCATCCTATGACAGTGCCACGTTGAAAGTCACTGAGCTCTTTAGTACAGGCCATTCTACTGCCATTGTTTAGCTATGGAGATTGCATGGCTGTGTGTTTGATTTTATACACCTGTCAGCAACGGGTGTGGCCGAATCCACTAATTTGATGGGGTCCACATACTTTTGGCCATGTAGGTATATACACATTTACAACTGGGCATCACTGAATAACACTTGTGTCAATTGTTCTTTAGCCATGTCTTCAGGGTGTTAAACATAACTCAGGTGTATTGTTGGACACACACACATAATGCATGTCTCATTTGACACGATTTCCACAACCTATACTGTGCTGGCTCTGATGTGTTCTTTTCACATTGTCCTTTCCAGCACGGCTCCAGCAACTACGGTGGATGCTTAACCAGGCCAGTGCCGTACAGCTCGACTTGGCTCAGTGGTGTGAAAGGGGTTTTGGTATGCTTTCAAATTATTCTTATTGTGTATGTGTCACGTTGTCCAGGGCTGAAAACAGGACGAAAGTTGTTTGATGGCTCTAGATCAGTAAAAGTGTAGATATGTGACTCTGTATCAACATTATAAAAAGAAAGAGTGTGTTTAGCACAGTCTAGAAACATTCCCACTATAGAGAGCTCTTCTCTCACAGTTACTGGTGTTTGAGGGTTAGTGAGGACATGGAAACCTTTATCTTTTTCGTAAGAGAGAGTCCAGTAGCCTTTATCTGTAGATAAAGGGACTATTGGCTTTTTCTCTGCAATTTCTCTGACCACTCCCACATACCAGGACAGTTTTTCAGATGATGTGTCCTTCACCTTGACTTCCCAGTACTGCTGTCCTGAGCTGAAACTCTCTTTACCCAATAATTGAGGATAATTTTGCTGTTTATCTGTATTCTTCTCTTTGACGTAATGAGCCCTCTTTCCTTTTGCAGTCACTCTAATAGCAGGGTGAGCAGTCTTTTCATCCATAATGATGTTCACTGAGGGAAGAGAATATGATGTGATGCATACACACAATTGTAAGATGGATTAGTATTTTAGATATACTGTATACAATAAACAACATAATTTAATAAATTAATACATTTTCTTGGACTATAGAGTTTTCTTACCTTTGAATCCTTTCACCTGGTGCCAATCTGTATTTAAATATATATTTAAATTGTTTAAAACATTGTAAATGTATAGCTTATGAATGGTTTCATGCACTCTGAAATGTCAGGAAAGTTATTTTGTTATTAACACTGCAAACATCAAATTATACAATTTAGACAGTAATTACATGTTTTTTCCCTATTGCTTTACCTTCCAGATCAACTTCTTTATCAGCTGCTGTCTGTTCAGTAGGGGTCTGCACTTTGTTTTCTGCCCATAACAGAACACATTTAGGTAATTAGATGGCAATTCATGATCATACATATTTTATTGATACAAAACATTATCAAAGTTATAAGATTATATGATAGTGAACATTACCTTCTATTAGTTGTTTTGTCTCTGCTGAATGGTAAAGGTGGAAGTTATTTTAAAAAGGTGAATTGATTGGTTGATAATGGACTGTTGAATTGTTGAACAGGGAGAGTCAAATCCTATTGATATCAGTATGTGTGCATCATGCTTTCTGTCAGGGAAGGTTTCCTCAAAAACTAGTTTGTCACAGTTGACCGCATTTCATCCAGAAAAATGTAATAAGAATGAAACAATTACCTGGCAGCCTTTGTCCTAGCTCAGTTTGATCTGAAATATAGACACAATAAAATCACTCATGGTTTACGCTATGTCAGAAGTCGTATCTCACTCTTAGTTTATTTATCACACAGATCAGATTAAATACACTACCTGTATGGTTTCTGCACTTAGACCCTAAAAGATCAATTATAAACTGGGTGGTTCGAGCCCTGAATGCTGATTGGCTGACAGACTTGGTATATCAAACCGTATACCACGCGTATGACAAAACATTTATTTTTACTGCAATAATTACATTGGCAACCAGTTTATAATAGCAATAAGGCACCTCAGGGGTTTGTGGTATATGGCCAATATACCACGGCTAAGGGCTGTATCCAGGCACTCTGCGTTGCGTCGTGCTTAAGAACAGCCCTTAGCCGTGGTATATTGGTCATATACCACACCCCCTCGGGCCTTATTGCTTAAATATATTACTGTTTAAACACTTTTCTGTATGGGGTTGTAATTACTGTCATATATTGCTGTTTTGATTCTATACCTCTTTGTTTGCACAGGATGAAGACCACAGTTGCCAGAGCACAGAGAAGGAGCAGTGACAGGACAAGAGTCCCAATGAAGGCTTCTTTCCAGGCTTCTGCACACAGATACTAAAGAGTAATGTCTCTAAAGCTCATAAAAGACACAACTGCAACATAAAATATCACATTGAAATTAATTTGCAAAAAAATCTCACACTCACCACTAGGTACAGCTGTAGTAGGAGCTATGTATATATGTGGCATAATTCTCCCCTCTCTCTTCTCCTCAGATAGAGAGACTGTACAAGAAAGCCAATCTGAGTCTGAGGGAGAATACAGCACCCAGCTACTGACACTCACCAAGCCCTGAGAATCTGATACAGAGAGAAAGAGGGGTGTAGAAATACACAAGGACAACCACTCATAAAGGGACAGATGCACAACTGCATTTGATACATAAAAAAACAAATCACAAACATGGCCATAGATGGCCTTCTTCAGTAGTGATGCTCTAGTTACAATTGGTGTTGAGTACTTCTTGTCCATTTCTGATCTCTGTCCCCTCTTTGTTCCTCCAGGTGAGTGTAGGCTGTGGTGACCATCCCTCTGATGAACAGGTAGCGTTCACCTGACCTCCTCCTCCTCTTCCTTCAGCTACAGAGAGAACTGGTTCACTACCCATTACTAATGGAAAGATAAGGCGAAACAAGCCACACCCATTAGGACACAGATTGAATGAGTTCACCAGAAAAAAATATAATGAGTAAAAGATAAAAGGGGAAAGAATATTGTACTTCATTTTTAGTAAAGGCCACCAAAGTTTCAGCGATTACCCCTACACTCCACAACAGAGGAGGGTGTTGGGAGGAGCTATAGGAAAACGTCTCATTGTAATGGCTGGAATGCAATAAATGGAATCAAAAACATCAAACATATGGAAACCATGTGCTTGACTCATTCCATTTACTCCATTCCAGCTATTACAATGAGCCTGTCCTCCTATAGCTCCTCCCACCAGCCTCCTCTGCGCCACAATCTATTTTTATGTTCAAAGTGAGCCCCTAACATTTGTGTTTCTAAACTGAGGGTTGTTCTTAAAATCACCCACAGGACAAAGACTTTGGTTTTGGGGTGATGATTGACACACAATTACACCAGTTTGGGAGTCATAGCCACTTACCATTTACTGTGAGAGACACAGTGGCTTTTTCGTACCACTGTTCACTGCTGACACTGCACACATACTCCCCCCTGTCTTCCAGTGTGACCCTCTCCAGTCTCAGGGACACATTCCCTCCCTCCAGCCCTCCAGTTAGAGACACCCTGCCCTTGTACCGGGGGTCCAAAGGAGCCTCCTGGATCTTGTGATCTTTGTACAACAAGGCAGGAGTCTGGAAGTCACTGTAGCGATACCAGCGCACCTCCAAAGGCTCCGCATTGAAGAGAGGTGAGACATGACAGAGTAGAGACACCGAGGAGCCAGACAGAGTCGAGATCGGACCATCAGGGACAGTTAAGGTGAACATCTCCGGTGCTGGAGAAGGAGAAACGGGGGAGAAAGAGGGAGAGAGAAAGAGAGGGTGACTTATTTGTTCTAGACTCGCAGGGCCAGTTTCCTGGACACAGATTAAGTGTAGTCTTGACCTGGACTAAGAAGCATGCTTAATGGAGGATCTGCATTGAAATTACGTTTTTTGATTACTAATGTAATTAACAGTGTAAACATTCTCACCAGGTTGAGCTGCTCTGATGTCTACTGTGAGAGCACCCAGTATCAGCACCCTCAGACACAACCCTGCATAAAAGATAAAGAACATCACAATGACATTATCACGACTTAGGTGTTAGGTAGCCTATGTGAGAGAGAAACATTGTAGGTAGCTAGATACAGTGTCAAACTATGAAAATATTTCACCAATAAAATTACAAAAATTGTCATAATGATTATGAATCAGGGTAATGCATGTTTCTTTTTTTGGCTATAGCTATCATCAACTGCAGTCATTATCAAAAGACACTGAGTGTTCAAAACATTAGGAACACCTTTCTAATATTGAGTTGCACCCACTTTTGCCCTCAGAACAGCCTCAATTCATCAGGGTATGCACACTACAAGGTGTCAAGCGTTCCACAGGAATGTTGGCCCATGTTGACTCCAATGCATCCCACAGTTGTGTCAAGTTGGCTGGATATCCTTTGGGTGGTGGACCATTCTTAATACACACGGGAAACTGTTGAGCGTGAAAAACCCAGCAGCGTTTGACACCCTCAAACCGATGCGCCTGTCACCTACTACCATACCCGGCATTTGAATATTTTGTCTTGCCCATTCACCCTCTGAATTGCACATAATCCATATCTGAGTGCCAGTCTGATGGTAGAACTCAATCTCTACTTCTCGACAGTAGAACCTCAAAGATACAAACCTCTGAGTTACGGACCGACCAGTCAACTGAACAGGCAAAATCAAGCCGGTGCTACAGACATGGGCGGTGTGTTCAATAGGGCGATATGGGCGACGCACTGCCAAACGGGAAAAGGAAGGGATTTTTTTTCTAATCAATTATATCATGGCAACAGTAGTTCAGTGTTCACGTCTGATCTGCCAGCCACTAAATGTCCAATCAGGCTAAAGTCGTGCTTCAAATGTCCCCGCCCGTTTTGGGGCGATTTCAGTCAGGTTGAAAATCGCCCAGAAGTCTCTCATAGCCTCTAATGTAAAATATTTTTTTTTCAAATTTCTGAGCTTTCAATACATTCTCTATGGGTGTCTGAGGGCTTGCACTTACGCGCTTTCGTCATACGTAACGTAACGTAACCATGAACGGCAGACAGCAACGCTTGGACAGCGACTGGTGTAACCGACATGCACCATCTTTCAGAAAAGATTAAGAAAAATGAGCTGTCAAAGACCCACATTGATAGCTGTTTGAGATTGTCTGCTTTGGTGAGAGTGAATATTGCCACTCAACTGGATGAGGGATACAGGCTAGCTGTCCGCCGCCACAACGATGAGGTTAGCAACAGCAGAGTCGTGAACACTGTCTACGAGAATCGAGACGACCTCATAGAATGTTTTGAAGCCATCCGGACGGGTTCATTGGGTTCATTTGACCAGCCCACCGTACCAGAAGCTACAGAATAAGGACATCGATGCTGTCTTTATCAAACGTGCCCTCGACAGCTTCGCAAGCAGTGTGCAGGCCATAAGGTAAGATAAAGATTAAACAATATCATTCGATCTTTCTCAAAGCAGAGCTTTATTTGAAAATGTATGCATGAAAGGAGACTGCATTTGTGTTTGAAATTACATTATTGTCATTATATATGGCCAGTGGTGTAATCTATCTTATTTTATATACTATGTGTACTGTACAGTGGTGCTCATAAGTGTATGAACACATTCTAAAGCTGACTAAAAAGAGGAATAAAAAAATAAAAAAATCATCTTTTGGAAATTGATCTTAATGACTTAATTAAAAAAGTTGGAAAATCCAACCTTTAAGGACACCAATTTTCTTTTCTTTTTTATTCCTGTTTTTAGTCAACTTTAGCATGGGATCATAAGCTTATGAGCACCACTGTATACTGTGCTGAACACTTAGGCTATGTGAGACACAAAGGCTAACTTAAACACTAAAGACTTTATGCATCCCTGCCCATTTTAAGTGGAACTGAAGTATTTGTACTATACATGGATACATTGCATATACCTGTGCATCACATAGACAACAATACTGTACAAAGCCAACAAACACATTGGTCTGTTTGCCTTCAGGGACTCCTCTCAACAGCAGCTGCAAGAAGCAACAGGAGCCAAAAGACCCAGAACAGCTTTGAGAGAAGAGGAGAAGCAGAGGCTGTCTGAAGAGGTCTGCAACACCATCCTGGATCACACCAAAGAAAGGTTCTCTTTCTCTGGCCACCTTGTGAGTGCTACCTTACTGCAAGCAGACATGTTTGAAAGGTACTGCCATTCAAAAAAATAAAAAATCTGTTCATGTTCATTTTTACAAATCTATACAATTGGCCAGAATATGGTTGTTCATATTTACAAATCTATACAATTGGCCAGAATATGGTTGTTCATTTTTACAAAGCCATACATATTGTTTATGCAGTGTTGAGGAATGTGAAAGAACACCCTTGATTATTTTTACTGTGATAACTTATTTTGCTTTTGTAAGCCAACACTTTTGAGATCAGTCAATAAATGCTTCTGGTATTGACTTATATGCTGCCCCTGTCTTCATGTTGTTGCTGGACATATCTTTTTAAAAATGTGTGTAGGTCACCTAAATCATCAGAAAAATTGCCCCTCCTGAGAATTTTTTCAGGAGCCGCCACTGGCTACAGACAAATGTAAAAGTTGCTTACATGTGCTTAACCACATAAGCTATTTATAATATCTGGCTAAATGATTAGAAAACACATGTAACTACGCAATCAATATTTTCTATGAAGGTTTGATGAACAGTGAATTTCAAAGTTACTGACATTTCAGTTCAGACCTCCATCCGACATGTTTGTATCACTGATGTCCTACTGTATCTCTCTACATTGAGTATAGAAAAGAACATTAAGAGCACCTGATCTTTCCATGACATAGACTGACCAGGTGAATCCAGGTGAAAGCTATGATCCCGTATTGATGGCACTTGTTAAACCCACTTCAATCAGTGCAGTTAAAGGGGAGGAGACAGGTTAAAGAAGGATTTTTAAGCGTTGAGACATGGATCATAGCTTTCACCTGGTCAGTCTATGTCATGGAAAGAGCAGACATTCCTAATGTTTTGTACACTGTATATGTATATTGCATGGTCAAATCAGATCCCGCCTTTGTCTTAGAAGTGTAGCTATTGGGTTAATTGGCAACCAGATCGAGATGAATGAACAGATGGAGCCTGTGATTCTGAACTTTGGACTTTCAGACATTGGTTTTATCTTTTTACTACTGCTACAGTATATTGATTAACTAGCCACACTAGCAGCCATTTTAGAAAAGTACACGTACAGTAGTCATTTTAGCGGAGTTGAATAGAAGAATAGAGAATACATGCCTAATAGTAATAGGCATTATACAAAATTACTAGAAATAATACATTGAGAATAAATCTAACAAAATGTCCTATTAATATGACTATGTAAGAAGCATAACCCTTTTCAATTAAGAGGTAACTGATAACTGAAAACCTTTCATTTCAATTTTAACTCATGTTTCACTGACAAGATGGTAGTCATAAGTCATATCAAATGCATTTGTACCTGAGTTCATGGTGCCTCTCGTTCGATTTCCATCAAATGTATCCTCAATGTAGGGATCCTCCGATGATCCTTGTCTACTCCCTCCCTTAATATTGAATTGTAGTTTCACTTGCCCTTCTCTTGCAGAGCCTACATTGGTTACTGATTGACAAAAGGTGACGTTCCAGGGCGACACTACGCATCTCAGAAGACTGCTATATCATATTGATGTATTTCCGGAGATTTTAAACACTTCTCCAGGCGTTGTGAGATCTGATAATATGTGCAGCGTGACCGTGAAAAAGACGACCAGGAAAGCCATCAAATCTGTAATGTTCCTACCAAAAATACAACTTTGTCACTGTTCTTTGTTCTCTTCTATATTTTGTCCAATGTTGCTGATGCAGCGTGGCCACTTGCAAGTCAACCATGTAGCAAATCAGCTGGTGTGGCCTTGGACAGTGATAGCCTGAAAACTCTATACTTTTTTTTACAACTAAACTGACATACCTAGTATCACTCTCTCACAGATCACTCTCACACGAACGCGAACACACACACACACCTTTAAATGTTGTTGGATTACATTTATTTGTTAGGTCATGACGGACAATTTCTGAATTTGTATTTGGCAAACATGTGGAAGAGGGACCTTGATGTGGCATAATAGAACAAACATTTGGTTTATTGTGTGAATTGACGTTTCGGTTCAGGCAGTAGATGATCTACATGATGATTGACATGTCCAGAAATGTAACCACAGGGGAAATGAATCAATGGGGTGTGCCCCATCAAATAATCCCTATACCTGATTTTTTTCCTTACACTCAAACTCTGAATACCAAAGAGATTATGAAAAAAAATACATACCAGTGCAGAACCCTTTAAATAAATCAAAATAAATAGAAGGGAAGGCTCTGATAAATAGACAGTTCTGTGCTCACCTGCTATAGATTTTTTCAGCCTCATTCAGCCAATGACAACGCGCCAACTTCTGAATATTCAGTGCAATCTTTGCATCGACAACCACGCCCCTTTCAGCAGGAGAAAGGAAGCTGCTTTATCGACCTGAAAATCTTCCCCTAGAAAGGTACATTTCGAAAGCATTCCCCTTGATTTTTGTTTTCTATTACATGTTTTTAATGGCCACTAAGATACTAAAACCTATGGAACGCAAATTCATTCTGCAACTGCTTGCTGCAATCTAACGTTATAGCTACTATGCACCTTGTTGTTCGCCATCTAGATAACGTTAGCTAGCTAGCAAGCCTGTTTCACACCGAATGCAAACCAGTCAGCAAACGGCTAGCTAATGTAGCTAGCTAGGTCGCTTCCTTGCTAAGAAGAGATTAACTGGCTATGAAATGCGCAGTGATCAACGAATTCGTTGCAATTACAATTTAGGTCACCAGCTAACTAGCTTTGTTTCCATTCATTTTACTTTGTCTGAAGCAAGATGTCATTTCGTCGACCTTTGGTTCGGTAACTAGTTAGCGAGCTACAGTTAACTAACGTTAGCTTAGCTACCTAGCCAACTAGCTAGCTAGTACAGTGTTTTAAAGATAGGTTACGACCAGATGAGGTACTGACTTATTGTGCAAAGCTCCCCGCTAAGCTGATGTAGGTAGAGAATACAGAGGCACTGTTGTGACAAATGTTTGAAACCAGCTGGGGTTGTTGGCTTACTAGCTAGCTAGGTAACCTAAGGTCTGGGTCATTAAGTAAGATGTTTACAAACGTCAGTGATCCACTGACAACGTCATGACAGCCTGGTCCAAATCTGTATGAGTTAAACAACATTCCTCTATCATTGTCATGCCAAAGCTGTATAAGCACAGGGTCGACGGGACGGACGGAAGCGGCGCATCGTCGTACGGGGAGGTCCGCAGTGACATTACGATGAGCTACAAACCCATCGCCCCTGCCCCTTCCGGCTCCAACCACACCCCGCCAGGTTTCTGCCGAATGTCAATCGGTTATTTTGTGTCCACTATTCTTGCTATCAAGGGTGCACCAATAGAAACATAATTTCTATGGATGCACCCTCTACACTACCCATCTTTGGTTTGGTCTTCACCCATCTTACTGAACTCTCTACCCTACCACAGTGGATTCCATTCAATAGATAAGACTAGCGGTCCTATCCCTGCCCAGAGACTAGCCCAGGGAACACACTACACGTCAACGGCCAACCTGAGTGTCATATACTACCAACCATAATGTAACAATCCCTCTCACCTGAGAATGAATGCGCCACCGATGCCACGCAGCCTTTATGCCCCTGCCTCCCATTTTAAAGATGATGTTAACTAGTCATAGGTGATGTTAACTAGCCATAGGGCGCTTCAGTGCGTCTGAATTTTCTCTTTCCTCTGCCTAGGCTCCAGTGTGCCCTCCCCCTCACTCCCCTCCTCCTCCAACTTCAGACCGGCGTTCAGTGATTTCGGCCCGCCGTCGATGGGCTTCGTTTAGGTAGGACAGAACAGCCTGACTCATCTCCAACTGCTTTAACTAATGCCTATGATACTTTAGAAAGTCATGTTAAATATGATGTGATGTCATTCAGGGTATTATATCAATAGGGTCCAGGTATCACTAACACATACAAAACAGATTTGATTTGTTGGCGAGTATGTTTATTTGCATAACTCGTCATGGCAATTATCCCTCTGTATCTCTACTCTTCTGTACGATATAAAGGGACTATATCTTGCTCAGGATCAATAGGGAGTTGTAGTTGCTTTTACTCTTTTCCAACATATACCTTTGTCTCTAATCCCCCTCTCTCTCACACACAGCCAGTGAAAGTGTCTCAGGGCTCAACCTACAGCGAGCTGCTGTCAGTCATTGAGGAGATGAGTCGCGAGATCCGCCCCACCTACGCCGGAAGTAAGAGCGCCATGGAGAGGCTAAAGAGAGGTACTGCAGCCTGACCGGCTAAACGCCTAGGCTACAAATATCCTCACAAAGCTTGGAGCAAAGGTTGTGGTTGTATTGACATAGGGTGTTTATCAGTACTCCATAACTTACTTTCCTTTTCCCTAACACAGTGCACATACCCAGCAAGCAGACAGTAAGCATATTAATATTATATGCGTAAACACAGCAATAATAAATTAACATAAGGCAGTGGGTGAAAGCAATGATCAACAATGCATGGCAGCATCAGAGCAGCAGCAGCAAACATAAATCTTAGAAATAAGCCAAATAGTATGTTACAAGGCTTTCTGCATTCAATAAAACTGTCAGGAAGCTCAGTCATCCAGTCAATCAATCATCAAAGTTTAAATCCACCAAATTCAATTAGCAACATTTTTGCCCTGTCCAATCCGACATTAATTGTTCTTTAAATTCATAGATGCCGAAATTAGTTTCAGTTCAATCCATGAAACGTAAATGTTATGCACAAAATGAGAAATGGGCAATTCCATGGTAACGGAATTACGCAGAGACTCAGATTTCACTTTAAAATGCATACCAAACAAAAACCATAGTGTTATGGTTTGTTAAACTTTGAAATCTGTATTTTGTTTGGCATACATTTTAAAGTGAACAAATCGGAGTCAAGTCGTAATTCCATTATCGTGGAATTGCCCAAATGCAGGACACATCAAAAATAATGAATTAACAGTACTTGGTGATGAAAGGTAGTCCTAGTTCTTCAGTATGTGAGATGGTCAGTCCAGAAATCCCTATTCCAAGGCTAGTAATCCCAGGGAAAATGTTTCTCTTATGAATAATTACTGATGTAAATACTTTTCAATGAACCAAACAAACATTTCCCCCATGCTTCTCACACCACGGCCATTTTGCTCTTTACTCACATTATCTGGGATCCTTGGGACGTCCCTACCCTAAACCCTAACCTTAACACATTTGAACTTCAATTGGGTGACATCAGAGTTAACAATCTAGTTAGTTACCACATTCTTGTCGAACTGTCAACAGAGTAGCTAGCAAGCAAAAAGATATGCCAAATAAGTCAAAACACTTCAGGGCAAATAAATCAGATTTGACCATTCAGACAAGTCGCATGGCCAGGAATCAGAATTGTATATGACTTCAAACCACCTATGAAGGTGGGTTGAAATATCCTCTTCAATGTGCTATTTGGCTGTTCAGACTACAGGAAAAATAACAGATTCTAATCGGATATGCAAAAAAATTTGATTTGATGTGAACAAGGCTTTACAGCATCTTGAATATACCCCGTTCTCTGTTCCACATGGTACCACCCTACACACATTTTCTGCTGTCATAGCACACTATTTGCCACATACAGTCAAGCTTTCCTTGCCCTTCATCTACCACCAATTAATTATTACCTACTCCCTACACACCTGAAATCAGTTTTGTTAGTATGGCAATTTTATAAACCCAATTTTTGCAGTTCTGTACTTAAAAATGGAATAAAATGATGATAGAAAAGTTTTCCAATTAACAAAAATAAATACTGGTGGCCCACCTTGGCTACTGATGTCTCCCACTATATCAACTCCTGTTCCGTACGTGCCCAAACGAAGAAACCTCGGAATGCCACGCCAGGCAAACTAGTTCCTCTCCCAGTGCCTCAGCGACCTTGGTCACACCTGTCCATAGACTTTGTCACTGACCTCCCACATTCTGACGGCTTCACCACAGTCCTGCTGGTCGTAGATCGGTTCTCCAAATCATGCAGTTTTTTCCCGCTAACTGATCTTCCTTTTGCTCTCCAGGTCGCTGAGGTTCTGTTCCAACAGGTCTTCCGGCATTATGGACTTCCGGAGGACATCGTCTCGGACCGTGGCCCCCAATTCACCTCCCGAGTGTGGAAAGCTTTCCTGGAGAAGATTGGTGCCACGGCCAGCCTCACTTCCGGGTATAGGCCTCAGTCGAATGGACAGGTGGAGCGCATGAACCAGGAGCTGGGGAGGTTTCTTCATTGCCACTGTCAGGACCGGCAGGGTGAGTGGGCGAGGTTTCTTCCCTGGGCAGAATATGCACAGAACTCCCTCGTTCACTCCTCCACAGGGCTCAATCCCTTCCAGTGCGTCCTGGGATACCAGCCGGCCCTGGCCCCTTGGACACCCATCCAGTCCGATGCGCTCGCTGTCGACAAGTGGTTCCACAGGGCCGGACAGGTCTGGGTCGTCGCCCATGTCCATCTACAGAAGGTTATTCGTCGGCAGAAGGACCAAGCCGACCGCCACCGCAGTGAAGCCCCGTATTCCAGCCTGGTGATCGTGTCTGGCTGTCCACTAAAAACCTCCCTCTCCGCCTGCCGGTCTACTGAGCCACCGGTCTGAACACACCACCTCGGCAACACCGGAATGGAAACCCAACGCACCCTAATCACCTCCAGCGCACCTGCACCTCATCATCTCTTCACCACCCCTACAGTGAGGGAAAAAAGTATTTGATCCCCTGCTGATTTTGTACATTTGCCCACTGACAAAGAAATGAACAGTCTATAATTTTAATGGTAGGTTAATTTGAACAGTGAGAGACAGAATAACAACAAACAAATCCAGAAAAACGCATGTCAAAAATGTTATAAATTGATTTACATTTTAATGAGGGAAATAAGTATTTGACCCCCTCTCAATCAGAAAGATTTCTGACTCCCTGGTGTCTTTTATACAGGTAACGAGCTGAGATTAGGAGCACACTCTTAAAGGGAGTGTTCCTAATCTCAATTTGTTACCTGTATAAAAGACACCTGTCCACCAAAGCAATCAATCAATCAGATTCCAAACTCTCCACCATGGCCAAGACCAAAGAGCTCTCCAAGGATGTCAGGGACAAGATTGTAGACCTACACAAGGCTGGAATGGGCTACAAGACCATCGCCAAGCAGCTTGGTGAGAAGGTGACAACAGTTGGTGCGATTATTCGCAAATGGAAGAAACACAAAAGAACTGTCAATCTCCCTTGGCCTGGGGCTCCATGCAAGATCTCACCTCGTGGAGTTGCAATGATCATGAGAACAGTGAGGAATCAGCCCAGAACTACACAGGAGGATCTTGTCAATGATCTCAAGGCAGCTGGGACCATAGTCACCAAGAAAAACAATTGGTAACACACTACGCCGTGGTCCTCTGTAGCTCAGCTGGTAGAGCACGGCGCTTGTAACGCCAAGGTAGTGGGTTCGAACCCCGGGACCAACCATGCACAAAAATGTATGCACGCATGACTGTAAGTCGCTTTGGATAAAAAGCGTCTGCTAAATGGCATATTATTATTATTATTATAAGGACTGAAATCCTGCAGCGCCCGCAAGGTCCCCCTGCTCAAGAAAGCACATATACCGTCTGAAGTTTGCCAATGAACATCTGAATGATTCAGAGGAGAACTGGGTGAAAGTGTTGTGGTCAGATGAGACCAAAATTGAGCTCTTTGGCATCAACTCAACTCGCCGTGTTTGGAGGAAGAGGAATGCTGCCTATGACCCCAAGAACACCATCCCCACCGTCAAACATGGAGGTGGAAACATTATGCTTTGGGGGTGTTTTTCTGCTAAGGGGACAGGACAACTTCACTGCATCAAAGGGACGATGGACGGGGCCATGTACCGTCAAATCTTGGGTGAGAACCTCCTTCCCTCAGCCAGGGCATTGAAAATGGGACGTGGATGGGTATTCCAGCATGACAATGACCCAAAACACACGGCCAAGGCAACAAAGGAGTGGCTCAAGAAGAAGCACATTAAGGTCCTGGAGTGGCCTAGCAAGTCTCCAGACCTTAATCCCATAGAAAATCTGTGGAGGGAGCTGAAGGTTCGAGTCGCCAAACGTCAGCCTCGGAACCTTAATGACTTGGAGAAGATCTGCAAAGAGGAGTGGGACAAAATCCCTCCTGAGATGTGTGCAAACCTGGTGGCCAACTACAAGAAACGTCTGGCCTCTGTGATTGCCAACAAGGGTTTTGCCACCAAGTACTAAGTCATGTTTTGCAGAGGGGTCAAATACTTATTTCCCTCATTAAAATGCAAATCAATTTATAACATTTTTGACATACGTTTTTCTGGATTTTTCTGTTATTCTGTCTCTCACTGTTCAAATAAACCTACCATTAAAATAATAGACTGATCATGTCTTTGTCAGTGGGCAAAAGTACAAAATCAGCACGGGATCAAATACTTTTTTCTCCTCACTGTATATAGCCCTGGACTGTTCACTGTCTTGTCGTGTACTCGCTCTTTGTTGTTCTCTTGCTCAGTGTTAAGTAAACCTTTACATTGTTGATTCCTGCGTCTGCATCCTGCCTCTTCGTATCGTCAGTACTCGTCACAGTCAGGCTTCCCCAAAAAATTTACCAAGAAAAAAAAGAACATAGAAAATAATGTATCTTTCGTCTCTGTGTTTCATAATTTTCCTTCAATTCGCAAGAGGCTCAATGTATCTCACCAGAGAAGGCATCCGAGCGAGCGGAACAGGGCCCCTCTGTCCCTGTATGTGTAGGCCATCTACCTGATGCTGTCTGGTCCAAAAGAGTATGACATTGTTAACGCCCGTAGCATTGAATGCAAGGGAAGCCAGTGGGCATTTGGCATCCCTTGATTAAAAAAATAACAAAAATAAATGGTTTCACCCAAATCTGAAAACCCTGTTTAGCTTTCACGCTATGGTTAGGCTAGGCAGTAGGCTAGTATTTGGGGTGATGATCTGTGAGGTGATATTTTATTTGCTTTGTAATTTGTCTAAAACTGTAAATGACTTGTCAAGTCATGTACTCCGGTTCTTGTATACACTGTAACAAGTACATTGAAGATTTGTAATATGCTGAAAAGTGACCAAACTAAAGTTCATATTTTGGGGGCAATGGGCGCAGCCATCTGACTTTTACTTTGTTTATTTGCATCTTATAGTGAATTGCATTCTGGGATTATGGCATTTTCGCTTGTCAAACATAAACAAACATGGCTGCCATCATAAAGAATTTAGCTGCTGTTAGCTTAGCTGACACGCATCTCTTTTCTAAACAATATTACATTTCTCCCTTGTGCTCACCAGAGATGTGGTACATCATAAACAAGGCTGTTAGGTCACTAACTTATGTTTTGTTTTTTGTCAGCGCAACCTGTTATTTAGAGTAGTTTATGGAATGAGTTTGGCTGTGGATGTGTTCCGTGTGGTACTTGGATGATGAAGTTCACATTTATCTTTTACAATAAAAAGGTGAAATTGAGGAATAAAGTTGTGAAGACCTTTATTTCCCATCAGTACAAAACATTGTTTAGATGCTTTTCAGACAACAATGCTGTTTAGACGCGTTTGTTGCATCATACAGTCTGTTGCTACCGTTCCAATCACATATTTGCGATGGTACGCTGCAGGGACCACTCAACAATGATCACAAATATGTGATCGTACGCGTCAAAGAGTTAAAGCAAGTTTTCTGAAGTTCTACACATTTTGCCATGGGGCAGAGAGAATGTTGCAGTTGTAAAGCAAATTTCCTGCAATTCTACACATTTTGGCATGACTTATGCCATGTTAATGATATCTGAGTGAGAGTGACTAACGAAATCAATGGGGACCCCTTGGAGGTCAGGGCCTCTGGGCACGTTCAGTATTCGGCCATGATTACTACAAGTTTAGATAACTGGCTAGACTAACTTACCAATCTAAAAATTGTTAGCTGACATTGATAATTGAGTGACGGTCAGTGACTGACAAAACAAGAGAGAACCTGCTGATGCACAACCACATTTTTAACTTACACCATACAGTGGGGAAAAAAGTATTTAGTCAGCCACCAATTGTGCAAGTTCTCCCACTTAAAAAGATGAGAGAGGCCTTTAATTTTCATCATAGGTACACGTCAACTATGACAGACAAAATGAGAAAAAAAATTCCACAAAATCACATTGTAGGATTTGTAATGAATTTATTTGCAAATTATGGTGGAAAATAAGTATTTGGTCAATAACAAAAGTTTCTCAATACTTTGTTATATACCCCTTTGTTGGCAATTACACAGGTCAAACATTTTCTGTAAGTCTTCACAAGGTTTTCACACACTGTTGCTGGTATTTTGGCCCATTCCTCCATGCAGATCTCCTCTAGAGCAGTGATGTTTTGGGGCTGTCGCTGGGCAACACAGACTTTCAACTCCCTCCAAAGACTTTCTATGGGGTTGAGATCTGGAGACTGGCTAGGCCACTCCAGGACCTTGAAATGCTTCTTACGAAGTCACTCCTTCGTTGCCCAGGCAGTGTGTTTGGGATCATTGTCATGCTGAAAGACCCAGCCACGTTTCATCTTCAATGCCCTTGCAGATGGAAGGAGATTTTCACTCAAAATCTCACGATACATGGCCCCATTCATTCTTTCCTTTACACGGATCAGTCGTCCTGGTCCCTTTGCAGAAAAACAGCCCCAAAGCATGATGTTTCTACCCCCATGCTTCACAGTAGGTATGGTGTTCTTTGGATGCAATTCAGCATTCTTTGTCCTCCAAACACGACGAGTTGAGTTTTTACCAAAAAGTTATATTTTGGTTTCATCTGACCATATGACATTCTCCCAATCCTCTTCTGGATCGGGCGGGCCTGGACATGTACTGGCTTAAGCAGGGGGACACGTCTGGCACTGCAGGATTTGAGTCCCCGGCGGCGTAGTGTGTTACTGATGGTAGGCTTTGTTACTTTGGTCCCAGCTCTCTGCAGGTCATTCACTAGGTCCCCCCGTGTGGTTCTGGGATTTTTGCTCACCGTTCTTGTGATCATTTTGACCCCACAGGGTGAGATCTTGCGTGGAGCCCCAGATCGAAGGAGTTTATCAGTGGTCTTGTATGTCTTCCATTTCCTAATAATTGCTCCCACAGTTGATTTCTTCAAACCAAGCTGCTTACCTATTGCAGATTCAGTCTTCCCAGCCTGGTGCAGGTCTACAATTTTGTTTCTGGTGTCCTTTGACAGCTCTTTGGTCTTGGCCATAGTGGAGTTTGGAGTGTGACTGTTTGAGGTTGTGGACAGGTGTCTTTTATACTGATAACAAGTTCAAACAGGTGCCATTAATACAGGTAACGAGTGGAGGACAGAGGAGCCTCTTAAAGAAGAAGTTACAGGTCTGTGAGAGCCAGAAATCTTGCTTGTTTGTAGGTGACCAAATACTTATTTTCCACCATAATTTGCAAATAAATTCATTAAAAATCCTACAATGTGATTTTCTGGAGAAAAAAAATCTAAATTTGTCTGTCATAGTTAACGTTTACCTATGATGAAAATTACAGGCCTCTCTCATCTTTTTAAGTGGGAGAACTTGCACAATTGGTGGCTGACTAAATACTTTTTCCCCCCACTGTATGTATTCTACTATTCTAACTCTCAACAATAAGTTGAGACCCCGACTGAGTTCCTGAAAATACTATTTTTTTGCAGTATTACTTTAGTGCCATGTTGCAAACAGGATGCATGTTTTGTAATATTTTTATTCTGTACAGGCTTCCTTCTTTTCACTCTGTCAATTGGGTTAATATTGTGGTGTAACTACAATGTTGTTGATCCGTCCTCAGTTTTCTCCTATCACAGCCATTAAACTCTGTAACTGTTTTAAAGTCACCATTGGCCTCATGGTGAAATCCCTGAGCGGTTTCCTTCCTGTCCGGCAACTGATTTAGGAAGGACGCCCGTATCTTTGTAGTGACTGGGTGCATTGATACACCATTCAAAGTGTAATTAATAACTTCACCATGCTCAAAGGGATCTTCAATGTTTGCTTTTTTATTTCTACCCATCTACCAATAGGTGCCCTTCTTTGCGAGGCATTGGAAAACCTCCTTGGTCTTTGTGGTTTCATCTGTTTTTGAAATTCACTGCTCGACTGAGGGACCTTACAGATAATTGTATTTGTGGGGTACAGAGATGATGTAGTCATTCATAAATAATGTTAAACACTATTATTGCACACAGAGTGAGTCCATGCACTTATTATGTGACTTCTTATGCACATTTTTACTCCTGAACTTATTTAGGCTTGCCATAACAAAGGGGTTGAATACTTTTTGACTCAAGACATTTCAGCTTTTCAATTTTAATTAGTTTGTAAAATTTCAAAAAACATAATTCCACTTTGATATTATGGGGTATTGTGTGTAGGCCAGTGACAATAATCTAAAATTATTAAGGCTATAACACAACAAAATGTGGAAAAAGTGAAGGGGTGTGAATACTTTCTGAAGGCACTGTATGTTTTATTACAATCATTTTGACAATTCTGTACATCCAATGGTCAAAGTGTGTAAGGCGATAGTCAGTGTGGCTTGTGTTTTTTTCATTTGTCTTTCTGAATGTCACTATGGGTTTAACTGTGGGTGTTAAAATTAGGCTAGTTAATGATGTTCCAGTTGTGAATTCATGTATTCATGTATGTCTGTTTCTCTGTTTGCCTCTGAGTGTGTATGTTGTCTTCGAGTTTGTCTCTGAGGATGTGCGTGTACGAGTATGTGCATCACAGTCCATGTGTGTACAGCTGTCAAATTGTGTATGTTCATGCATGTCTACGCACATGAACTCGATGGGGTCCTTGCAGTGATTTATGTAAATAAATGTGTATCCTAGTTAATCATGGAAAACAAAAAAACACTGGCCTCAATATTCTTGCGGTTTAATCCCGACTCTCAAAGTCGCAGTTTGTTTGTGTCAAAACCAGTTTCTGGGTACATTTCTCAGTGTCAGCCGGCACTGCATGTGTTTAAGGGAAGTA
The DNA here is from genome assembly GCF_964263955.1 of Coregonus lavaretus. Classification (NCBI taxonomy): domain Eukaryota; kingdom Metazoa; phylum Chordata; class Actinopteri; order Salmoniformes; family Salmonidae; genus Coregonus; species Coregonus lavaretus. The sequence goes on along the minus strand of NC_140025.1, from coordinate 27,218,942 downwards.
ATTGTGAGTCGAGCGTCTTCAACCCCGTCATTGTCTCACGTTCGTTGTCGCTCGCTCCGAGTTTCTCCGACAGAGGGGCTCACACACACACACTCTGTGTGATTTATTTCGCTGTGTCGGAGTAATGTGATTCAGTCCTCAAGCTTCTTTTCTTTCCACTCACGGCGTGTAATAAAAACACAGCATGTTTTTAAAGAGATTGTCAGGAAAATAAGCATCGGCGTATCCAGATTTCAGAATTGTGCAGGAGGCTGGAGTTACAGGTGTTTGTGTTTGGGGAGGTCGGGGGTGGAAGGTGTGTGTGTGTTGGTGTTTATGTTTATGTGCCTGCATCTGTGTGGCCATCTGTACATGCATATGTGTGTTTATGTGCATTCAATGCATTTCTACACACTTTTATTCAGGCTGTATTCACAGCCAGGGCCAAACCAAAGGCCAATAATGGATTGTCTGTATCGATTGTTTTGTTTTACAGCTTATCTGGGCACCCTGGAATTGACCCTGCTCTTCGATCACGAGAACAACTGTCTACACTGTACAATCCACAAGGCCAAGGTAAGAAACTCAACCCTATACACCCTATACAGACTATTCTAAACAAGACTACACTTACACCCCAAGCCTAAGCTAAGCCACATCCCCTCCACACAAAGCGTCAAGAATCAAAGTGTATTAGCTTAAGCGCTATCCAATCCACTGCAAGCCTTAGGTTAGCATTGCAGCGTCGAAAGCCACTCAACATATCTTTTCCACGGAGACAGGCTTAGCTCTAACCCAGCACATCAAGCCAAGTCATGAAGACAATGGCGCTTGCCTAGAAAACCTGTGAACTCAGTGAGAGAGTACCAAGGTTTATCTCTTGACAAGGAGGCAGAATTAAGTATTGATGCGATCTGGGCTAGAAAGATAGGTTTCACATGCAGCCCACACCAGGCAAACATACAATATACACACCTTATGGGTACTATGGTAGATGTGAAGCTGAAATGCACCCATTCAATAATATTCACAGACTAAATATGCATCCCAAATGTTACCCTATTACCTATAAAGTGCACTACTTTTGACAAGTGCCATATGGGTCCTTGTCAAAATAGTGCGCTACATAGCGGATATTGTGCTATTTGGGATTCAGCTGTAATTCTGTGGCTTCCTACTATGTCATTTCAGGGAGTTGCTATCATTTGTCCTTTTTTGGAAGGTGATTGACTATGTTTATACCCAGATAAGCACCCCAACCCAATGGAAAGCATTGGTAGTGTAGGCACACCTACATATAAACAGACTAGCTTGAGAATTGATGGACGTAGAATGAGAACGATTTGAGTAGAATGGCATGCGACACAATAGACAAAACAAGAGTAGAGTTGAACAGGACATCATGTTCTTTGTCATGCCCTGACCTTGTCTGGCTTACAGCCTGTTGTGTATGACTGTATGTCATGTGTATAACAGCTAAACCTTGACCAAGTGTGTTCTGTGTGTTTGTGTGTGTCTGTCTGTCTGTCTGTGTCTGTCTGTGTCTGTGCGTGTGTGTATGTGTGGGTGTCTCTCACTGTGTGTGTCTGCGTATGTGTGTGTGTGTGTGTGTGCGCGTCTGTAACCCCGCCTGTGTGTGTCTCCACAGGGACTAAAGGCCATGGACTCCAATAGACTGGCCGATCCATACGTCAAGCTCCACCTCCTGTCTGGGGCAAGCAAGGTGCAATAATATCTAACAATTTCACAACATATACCCAATAAACACAAATCTAAGTAAGGAATGGAATTAAGAATATATACATATATGGATGAGCAATGACAGAGCGGCATGGACTAAGATACAGTAGAATATTATTGAACACAATATATACATATGAGATGAGTAATCGTTCGGCAGACCGCACCACCCTCTGGAGAGCCCTGCGGTTGCGGGTGGTGCAGTTGCCGTACCAGGCGGTGATACAGCCCAACAGGATGCTCTCAATTGTGCATCTGTAAAAGTTTGTGAGGGTTTTAGGTGCCAAGACAAATTTCTTTAGCCTCCTGAGGTTGAAGAGGCTCTGTTGCACCTTTATCACCACACTGTCTGCGTGGGTGGACCATTTCAGTTTGTCAGTGATGTGTATGCCAAGGAACTTGTAGCTTTCCACCTTCTGCACTGCGGTCCCGTCGATGTGGATAGGGGATGCACCCTCTGCTGGTTCCTGAAGTCCACGATCATCTCCTTTGTTTTGTTGACGTTGAGTGAGAGGTTATTTTCCTGGCACCACACTCCCAGAGCCCTCACCTCCTCCCTGTAGGCTGTCTCATCATTGTTGGTAATCAAGCCTACTACTGTTGTGTCGTCTGCAAACTTGATGATTGAGTTGGAGGCGTGCTTGGCCACGCAGTCATGGGTGAGCAGGGAGAACTGGAGGGGGCTGAGCACACACCATTGTGGGGCCCCAGTGTTGAGGATCAGCGAAGTGGAGGTGTTGTTTCCTACCTTCACCACCTGGGGGCGGCCTGTCAGGAAGTCCAGGACCCAGTTGCACAGGGCGGGGTTCAGACCCAGGGCCTCGAGCTTAATGATGAGCTTGGAGGGTACTATGGTGTTGAATGCTGAGCTATAGTCAATGAACAACATTCTTACATAGGTATTCCTCTTGTCCAGATGGGATAGGGCAGTGGGCAGTGTGATGGCAATTGCATCGTCTGTGGACTAGTCTTTCAAAGCTATTCATGATGACAGAGTTGAGTGCTATGGGGCGATAGTCATTTAGTTCAGTTACCTTTGCTTTCTTGGGTACAGGAACAATGGTGGCCATCTTGAAGCATGTGGGGACAGCAGACTGGGATAGGGAGAGATTGAATATGTCCGTAAACACACCAGCCAGCTGGTCTGTGCATACTCTGAGGACGGGGCTAGGGATGCAGTCTGGGCCGGCAGCCTTGCGGGGTTAACATTCTTAAATGTCTTACTCATGTCGGCCACGGAGGAGGAGAGCCCACAGTCCTTGGTAGTGGGCCGCGTCGGTGGCACTGTGTTATCCTCAAAGCGGGCGAAGAAGGTGTTTAGCTTGTCCGGAAGCAAGATGTCGGTGTCCGTGACGTGGCTGTTTTTCCTTTTGTAGTCCGTGCTTGTCTGTAGACCCTGCCACATACGTCTCGTGTCTGAGCCGTTAGTGGTCCCCAGTGTATTAGTCGTGTGTGTGTTTCTTTCCACTGAAACAGCTTGCCTAACAGTGAAGCGCTAAATGGTCTTAGCAAAACCACCATAACATATCGAATAGATGGGAGAGTGCTTACTGTAATCCAAAACAAATTTGAAATACTGCAGCTTGTGATAGCATGGCACTTAAGATTCATATAAATTATTGCCATACTTCCATGGAAATCAATTTTGAAATGAATCCAGTTGCATATATTATGGATAATATGTTGAATTTTGAGTGCTTCTCTGCTGTTTAGTGGACAGACAATACCACCTGTGATTTTGGCCAAAACACTGGGCTTAATCATTGTTTTCCATAAGAGCCGGCTGTCGGCTAAACAGCCGATAACAGACTCATTGTCAGCTGGCTACTTTTTCCAACTAACTAGTCTTCTTTTCATTTAAAAGTTTCAATTCGTTAGTCAAAAACGTATGTATAGTCTTCTCCCGCTAGAATGAACGATATGCGTCTTCTAGTGATCTATTGATAGGACAGGCGCCTGTCAGTCATAAAGCGAGTGATGACAGGAAAACACTGCCGCGTTGTCAGTCTGCTCTCTGTCCCGCCTCTCGGTACCTGTGCTATTTTTGTGCGCTGTGGTTGGCTGCAGTCAAAGTTTGAGCGAAGACAAAACCAAGATGCAGGTAAAACCGCAAAAACCAGATTAAACAGCAATAAAAGTAAAGAGTGAAAAAGTAAACGCTGCATCTGTCCCAGCAGCATCCTTAGCCAGCATCCATTTTCCAGTAAACAGGAAAAGGTATGGGGAAGTATAGGTAGATTGTATCCAATTGCAGAGGGAGGTGTTTAATCCCAGGGTCCTTAGTTTAGTGATGAGTTTGGAGGGCACAATGGTGTTGAACGCTGAGCTGTAGTCAATGAATAGTGTAGTGTCTGAAGGTCTATGATTTTGCTGACATTTGCAAATGGTGTAATAGATGAACTTTACTCTGCTTTGCTGAAGCATCTGGAAAGCATTGCTACATAGGCTTCTTGGAATAGAGGACATTTGGAGATATGTGGAGGCCAGGGATTGGTCTATCTAAAACCACCCATCTTATGTTACATAGGATAAATACCATGTTTGAACAAAGGACGGGGGAATAACATATCAGAGATTGGGTCCGGTTATTCTCCAGATATCTGCAGATGTCTGTAAATTGACGCTGAACTCTTTTGATATAATAAACCTTTATAATCAAAGTATAGTGTCCGCAGATTCCTTGTTCTCACAGCATAATCAGCATCGTTGTCTCGGACACTACAATAGCATTCTTATGTACACTACCAGTCAAAGGTTTGTACTATTTTTTACATTGTAGATTAATAGTGAAGACATCAAAGCCATGAAATAACACATATGGAATCATGTAGTAACCAAAAAAGTGTTAAACAAATCAAAATATATTTAAGATTTGAGATTCTTCAAATAGCCACCCTTTGCCTTGATGACAGCTTTGCACACTCTTGACATTATCTCAACCAGCTTCATGAGGTAGTCACCTTGAATCCATTTCAATTAACAGGTGTGCCTTCTTAATGAGTTTGAGCCAATCAGTTGTGTTGTGACAAGGTGTGGGGGGGGGGGGGGGGGGGGTATACAGAAGATAGCCCTATTTGGTAAAAGACCAAGTCCATATTACGGCGAGGAGAGAAAGCTACTTGAGACATTTGAGATGCAGAAATTATGTCCCATGCTGTCCGATACGCTAACTAAAGTGGAATGTAGTATTGGAGTCTGAAAAAAAACAGCTGTGGCTGTTGACCTGTTGGAGAGCATGACATTTTTTGGGAGCAATCAGACATACACTTCATATACATTGAACCATTACTTTATTCAAGAACACAACAGTGACGCTTTATCAACAGATTACAGTTGCTAAATAATTGGGACAACATTTGAACAGAATTCAAGAATGCAAAGGGTGGCAGTTTGCCTAGCTGTTAAGAGCGTTGGGCCAATAACCAAAATGTCACTGGCTCGAATCTCAGAGCCAACTAGTTGAAAAATCTGTCGATGTACCCTTGAGCAAGGCACTTAACTTAGCTCCTGTAAGTCGCCCAGGATAAGAATATCTTCTAAATGACTAAAATGTCATTTAAATGATATTGCTAGCTTTACAGTATACATTCAAAATCTAGCTATAGGTAGAAAAAAAGTGAATGATTGATGGTTGATTCTATTTCTTGTGGTGTCTGAACTTTTCTTCCAAATCATTTCTGTATGGACCTCTCTTTGTGCACGTGGGCATTGACATGCTGAAACAGGAAAGGGCTTTCCCCAAACTGTTGCCACAAAGTTGGAAGCACAGAATCATCTAGAATGTAATTTATGCTGTAGCATTAAGATTTCCCTTCACTGGAACTAAGGGGCCTAGCCCGAACCATGAAAAACAGCCCCAGACCATTATTCCTCCTCCACCAAACTTTACAGTTGGCACTATGCATTGGGGTAGGTAGTGTCCTCCTGGCATCCGCCAAACCCAGATTTGTCCGTCGGACTGCCAGATCGCGGCTGAGCCGTTGTTGCTCCTAGACGTTTCCACTTCACAATAACAGCACTTACAGTTGACCGGGGCAGCTCTAGCAGGGCAGAAATTTGACAAACTGACTTGTTGGAAAGTTGGCATCCTATGACAGTGCCACGTTGAAAGTCACTGAGCTCTTTAGTACAGGCCATTCTACTGCCATTGTTTATCTATGGAGATTGCATGGCTGTGTGTTCGATTTTATACACCTGTCAGCAACGGGTGTGGCCGAATCCACTAATTTGATGGGGTCCACATACTTTTGGCCATGTAGGTATATACACATTTACAACTGGGCATCACTGAATAACACTTGTGTCAATTGTTCTTTAGCCATGTCTTCAGGGTGTTAAACATAACTCAGGTGTATTGTTGGACACACACACATAATGCATGTCTCATTTGACACGATTTCCACAACCTATACTGTGCTGGCTCTGATGTGTTCTTTTCACATTGTCCTTTTCAACACGGTTCCAGCAACTACGGTGGATGCTTAACCAGGCCAGTGCCGTACAGCTCGACTTGGCTCAGTGGTGTGAAAAGGGTTTTGGTATGCTTTCAAATGATTCTTATTGTGCATGTGTCACGTTGTCCAGGGCTGAAAACAGGAAGAACGTTGTTTGATGGCTCTAGATCAGTAAAAGTGTAGATATGTGACTTTGTATCAACATTATAAAAAGAAAGAGTGTGTTTAGCACAGTCTAGAAACACTCCCACTATAGAGAGATCTTCTCTCACAGTTACTGGTGTTTGAGGGTTAGTATTGACATGGAAACCTTTATCGTTTTCATAAGAGAGAGTCCAGTAGCCTTTATCTGTAGATAAAGGGAATATTGGCTTTTTCTCTGCAATTTCTCTGACCACACCCACATACCAGGAAAGTTTTTCAGATGATGTGTCCTTCACCTTGACTTCCCAGTACTGCTGTCCTGAGCTGAAACTCTCTTTACCCAATAATTGAGGATAATTTCGCTGTTTATCTGTATTCTTCTCTTTGATGTACTGAGCCCTCTTTCCTTTTGCAGTCACTCTAATAGCAGGGTGAGCAGTCTTTTCATCCATAATGATGTTCACTGAGGGAAGAGAATATGATGTGATGCATACACACAATTGTAAGATGGATTAGTATTTTAGATATACTGTATACAATAAACAACATAATTTAATAAATTAATACATTTTCTTGGACTATAGAGTTTTCTTACCTTTGAATCCTTTCACCTGGTGCCAATCTGTATTTAAATATATATTTAAATTGTTTAAAACATTGCAAATGTATAGCTTATGAATGGTTTCATGCACTCTGAAATGTAAGGAAAGTTATTTTGTTATTAACACTGCAAACATCAAATTATACAGTTTAGAGGGTAATTACATGTTTTTTCCCTATTGCTTTACCTTCCAGATCAACTTCCTTATCAGCTGCTGTCTGTTCAGTAGGGGTCTGCACTTTGTTTTCTGCCCATAACAGAACACATTTAGGTAATTAGATGGCAATTCATGATCATACATATTTAATTGATACAAAACATTATCAAAGTTATAAGATTATATGATAGTGAACATTACCTTCTATTAGTTGTTTTGTCTCTGTTGAATGGTAAAGGTGGAAGTTATTTTAAAAAGGTGAATTGATTGGTTGATAATGGACTGTTGAATTGTTGAATAGGGAGAGTCAAATCCTATTGATATCAGTATGTGTGCATCATGCTTTCTGTCAATGGAAGGTTTCCTCAAAAACGAGTTAGTCACAGTTGACCGCATTTCATCCAGAAAAATGTAATAAGAATGAAACAATTACCTGCCAGCCTTTGTCCTAGCTCAGTTTGATCTGAAATATAGACACAATAAAATCACTCATGGTTTACGCTATGTCAGAAGTCGTATCTCACTCTTAGTTTATTTATCACACAGATCAGATTAAATACACTACCTGTATGGTTTCTGCACTTAGACCCTAAAATATCAATTATAAACTGGGTGGTTCGAGCCCTGAATGCTGATTGGCTGACAGACTTGGTATATCAAACCGTATACCACGCGTATGACAAAACATTTATTTTTACTGCAATAATTACGTTGGCAACCAGTTTATAATAGCAATAAGGCACCTCAGGGGTTTGTGGTATATGGCCAATATACCACGGCTAAGGGCTGTATCCAGGCACTCTGCGTTGCGTCGTGCTTAAGAACAGCCCTTAGCCGTGGTATATTGGTCATATACCACACCCCCTCGGGCCTTATTGCTTAAATATATTACTGTTTAAACACTTTTCTGTATGGGGTTGTAATTACTGTCATATATTGCTGTTTTGATTCTATACCTCTTTGTTTGCACAGGATGAAGACCACAGTTGCCAGAGCACAGAGAAGGAGCAGTGACAGGACAAGAGTCCCAATTAAGGCTTCTTTCCAGGCTTCTGCACACAGATACTAAAGATTAATGTCTCTAAAGCTCATAAAAGACACAACTGCAACATAAAATATCACATTGAAATTAATTTGCAAAAAAATCTCACACTCACCACTAGGTACATGTGGCATAATTCTCCCCTCTCTCTTCTCCTCAGATAGAGAGACTGTACAAGAAAGCCAATCTGAGTCTGAGGGAGAATACAGCACCCAGCTACTGACACTCACCAAGCCCTGAGAATCTGATACAGAGAGAAAGAGGGGTGTAGAAATACACAAGGACAACCACTCATAAAGGGACAGATGCACAACTGCATTTGATACATAAAAAAACAAATCACAAACATGGCCATAGATGGCCTTCTTCAGTAGTGATGCTCTAGTTACAATTGGTGTTGAGTACTTCTTGTCCATTTCTGATCTCTGTCCCCTCTTTGTTCCTCCAGGTGAGTGTAGGCTGTGGTGACCATCCCTCTGATGAACAGGTAACGTTCACCTGACCTCCTCCTCCTCCTCTTCCTTCAGCTACAGAGAGAACTGGTTCACTACCCATTACTAATGGAAAGATAAGGCGAAACAAGCCACACCCATTAGGACACAGATTGAATGAGTTCACCAGAAAAAAATATAATGAGTAAAAGATAAAAGGGGAAAGAATATTGTACTTCATTTTTAGTAAAGGCCACCAAAGTTTCAGCGATTACCCCTACACTCCACATCAGAGGAGGGTGTTGGGAGGAGCTATAGGAAAACGTCTCATTGTAATGGCTGGAATGCAATAAATGGAATCACGAACATCAAACATATGGAAACCATGTGCTTGACTCATTCCATTTACTCCATTCCAGCTATTACAATGAGCCTGTCCTCCTATAGCTCCTCCCACCAGCCTCCTCTGCGCCACAATCTATTTTTATGTTCAAAGTGAACCCCTAACATTTGTGTTTCTAAACTGAGGGTTGTTCTTAAAATCACCCACAGGACAAAGACTTTGGTTTTGGGGTGATGATTGACACACAATTACACCAGTTTGGGAGTCATAGCCACTTACCATTTACTGTGAGAGACACAGTGGCTTTTTCGTACCACTGTTCACTGCTGACACTGCACACATACTCCCCCCTGTCTTCCAGTGTGACCCTCTCCAGTCTCAGGGACACATTCCCTCCCTCCAGCCCTCCAGTTAGAGACACCCTGCCCTTGTACCGGGGGTCCAAAGAAGCCTCCTGGATCTTGTGATCTTTGTACAACAAGGCAAGAGTGTGGAAGTCACTGTAGCGATACCAGCGCACCTCCAAAGGCTCCGCATTGAAGAGAGGTGAGACATGACAGAGTAAAGACACCGAGGAGCCAGACAGAGTCGAGATCGGACCATCAGAGACAGTTAAGGTGAACATCTCCGGTGCTGGAGAAGGAGAAACGGGAGAGAAAGAGGGAGAGAGAAAGAGAGGGTGACTTATTTGTTCTAGACTCGCAGGGCCAGTTTCCTGGACACAGATTAAGTGTAGTCTTGACCTGGACTAAGAAGCATGCTTAATGGAGGATCTGCATTGAAATTATGTTTTTTGATTACTAATGTAATTAACAGTGTAAACATTCTCACCAGGTTGAGCTGCTCTGATGGGTACTGTGAGAGCAGCCAGTATCAGCACCCTCAGACACAACCCTGCATAAAAGATAAAGAACATCACAATGACATTATCTCTCACATAGGTAGCCTATGTGAGAGAGAAACATTGTAGGTAGCTAGATACAGTGTCAAACTATGAAAATATTTCACCAATAAAATTACAAAAATTGTCATAATGATTATGAATCAGGGTAATGCATGTTTCTTTTTTTGGCTATAGCTATCATCAACTGCAGTCATTATCAAAAGACACTGAGTGTTCAAAACATTAGGAACACCTTTCTAATATTGAGTTGCACCCACTTTTGCCCTCAGAACAGCCTCAATTCATCAGGGTATGCACTCTACAAGGTGTCAAGCGTTCCACAGGAATGTTGGCCCATGTTGACTACAATGCATCCCACAGTTGTGTCAAGTTGGCTGGATATCCTTTGGGTGGTGGACCATTCTTAATACACACGGGAAACTGTTGAGCGTGAAAAACCCAGCAGCGTTGCAGTTTGACACCCTCAAACCGATGCGCCTGTCACCTACTACCATACCCGGCATTTGAATATTTTGTCTTGCCCATTCACCCTCTGAATTGCACATAATCCATATCTGAGTGCCAGTCTGATGGTAGAACTCAATCTCTACTTCTCGACAGTAGAACCTCAAAGATACAAACCTCTGAGTTACGGACCGACCAGTCAACTGAACAGGCAAAATCAAGCCGGTGCTACAGACAAATGTAAAAGTTGCTTACATGTGCTTAACCACATAAGCTATTTATAATATCTGGCTAAATGATTAGAAAACACATGTAACTACGCAATCAATATTTTCTATGAAGGTTTGATGAACAGTGAATTTCAAAGTTACTGACATTTCAGTTCAGACCTCCATCCGACATGTTTGTATCACTGATGTCCTACTGTATCTCTCTACATTGAGTATAGAAAAGAACATTAAGAGCACCTGATCTTTCCATGACATAGACTGACCAGGTGAATCCAGGTGAAAGCTATGATCCCGTATTGATGGCACTTGTTAAACCCACTTCAATCAGTGCAGTTAAAGGGGAGGAGACAAGTTAAAGAAGGATTTTTAAGCGTTGAGACATGGGTCATAGCTTTCACCTGGTCAGTCTATGTCATGGAAAGAGCAGACATTCCTAATGTTTTGTGCACTGTATATGTATATTGCATGGTCAAATCAGATCCCGCCTTTGTCTTAGAAGTGTAGCTATTGGGTTAATTGGCAACCAGATCAAGATGAATGAACAGATGGAGCCTGTGATTCTGAACTTTGGACTTTCAGACATTGGTTTTATCTTTTTACTACTGCTACAGTATATTGATTAACTAGCCACACTAGCAGCCATTTTAGAAAAGTACACGTACAGTAGTCATTTTAGCGGAGTTGAATAGAAGAATAGAGAATACATGCCTAATAGTAATAGGCATTATACAAAATTACTAGAAATAATACATTGAGAATAAATCTAACAAAATGTCCTATTAATATGACTATGTAAGAAGCATAACCTTTTTCAATTAAGAGGTAACTGAAAACCTTTCATTTCAATTTTAACTCATGTTTCACTGGCATGATGGTAGTCATAAGTCACATCAAATGCATTTGTACCTGAGTTCATGGTGCCTCTCGTTCGATTTCCATCAAATGTATCCTCAATGTAGGGATCCTCCGATGATCCTTGTCTACTCCCTCCCTTAATATTGAATTGTAGTTTCACTTACCCTTCTCTTGCAGAGCCTACATTGGTTACTGATTGACAAAAGGTGACGTTCCAGGGCGACACTACGCATCTCAGAAGACTGCTATATCATATTGATGTGTTTCCGGAGATTTTAAACACTTCTCCAGGCGTTGTGAGATCTGATAATATGTGCAGCGTGACCGTGAAAAAGACGACCAGGAAAGCCATCAAATCTGTAATGTTCCTACCAAAAATACAACTTTGTCACTGTTCTTTGTTCTCTTCTATATTTTGTCCAATGTTACTGATGCAGCGTGGCCACTTGCAAGTCAACCATGTAGCAAATCAGCTGGTGTGGCCTTGGACAGTGATAGCCTGAAAACTCTATACTTTTTTTTACAACTAAACTGACATACCTAGTATCACTCTCTCACAGATCACTCTCACACGAACGCGAACACACACACACACACCTTTACATGTAGTTGGATTACATTTATTTGTTAGGTCATGACGGACAATTTCTGAATTTGTATTTGGCAAACATGTGGAAGAGGGACCTTGATGTGGCATAATAGAACAAACATTTGGTTTATTGTGTGAATTGACGTTTCGGTTCAGGCAGTAGATGATCTACATGATGATTGACATGTCCAGAAATGTAACCACAGGGGAAATGAATCAATGGGGTGTGCCCCATCAAATAATCCCTATACCTGATTTTTTCCCTTACACTCAAACTCTGAATACCAAAGAGATTATGAAAAAAAATACATACCAGTGCAGAACCCTTTAAATAAATCAAAATAAATAGAAGGGAAGGCTCTGATAAATAGACAGTTCTGTGCTCACCTGCTATAGATTTTTTCAGCCTCATTCAGCCAATGACAACGCGCCAACTTCTGAATATTCAGCGCAATCTTTGCATCGACAACCACGCCCCTTTCAGCAGGAGAAAGGAAGCTGCTTTATCGACCTGAAAATCTTCCCCTAGAAAGGTACATTTCGAAAGCATTCCCCTTGATTTTTGTTTTCTATTACATGCTTTTAATGGCCACTAAGATACTAAAACCTATGGAACGCAAATTCATTCTGCAACTACTTGCTGCAATCTAACGTTATAGCTACTATGCACCTTGTTGTTCGCCATCTAGATAACGTTAGCTAGCTAGCAAGCCTGTTTCACACCGAATGCAAACCAGTCAGCAAACGGCTAGCTAATGTAGCTAGCTAGGTCGCTTCCTTGCTAAGAAGAGATTAACTGGCTATGAAATGCGCAGTGATCAACGAATTCGTTGCAATTACAATTTAGGTCACCAGCTAACTAGCTTTGTTTCCATTCATTTTACTTTGTCTGAAGCAAGATGTCATTTCGTCGACCTTTGGTTCGGTAACTAGTTAGCGAGCTACAGTTAACTAACGTTAGCTTAGCTACCTAGCCAACTAGCTAGCTAGTACAGTGTTTTAAAGATAGGTTACGACCAGATAAGGTACTGACTTATTGTGCAAAGCTACCCGCTAAGCTGATGTAGGTAGAGAATACAGAGGCACTGTTGTGACAAATGTTTGAAACCAGCTGGGGTTGTTGGCTTACTAGCTAGCTAGGTAACCTAAGGTCTGGGTCATTAAGTAAGATGTTTACAAACGTCAGTGATCCACTGACAACGTCATGACAGCCTGGTCCAAATCTGTATGAGTTAAACAACATTCCTCTATCATTGTCATGCCAAACCCAATTGGCCATACAGAACATTCAACAAGACTTGCATAGCACGCAGTCTATTCTGGACCAGGCTAGACTGACAGTGTAGTTGAGGAATGTCATACATGATGAACATAAGACCATGACTTTCTCTTCCTAGCTCTCGGGCCCAGCCCACCAGTAAAGCTGTATAAGCACAGGGTCGACGGGACGGACGGAAGCGGCGCATCGTCGTACGGGGAGGTCCGCAGTGACATTACAATGAGCTACAAACCCATCGCCCCTGCCCCTTCCGGCTCCAACCACACCCCGCCAGGTTTCTGCCGAATGTCAATCGGTTATTTTGTGTCCACTATTCTTGCTATCAAGGGTGCACCAATAGAAACATAATTTCTATGGATGCACCCTCTACACTACCCATCTTTGGTTTGGTCTTTACCCATCTTACTGAACTCTCTACCCTACCACAGTGGATTCCATTCAATAGATAAGACTAGCGGTCCTATCCCTGCGACCTGCCCAGAGACTAGCCCAGGGAACACACTACACGTCAACAGCCAACCTGAGTGTCATATACTACCAACCATAATGTAACAATCCCTCTCACCTGAGAATGAATGCGCCACCGATGCCGCGCAGCCTTTATGCCCCTGCCTCCCATTTTAAAGATGATGTTAACTAGTCATAGGTGATGTTAACTAGCCATAGGGCGCTTCAGTGCGTCTGAATTTTCTCTTTCCTCTGCCTAGGCTCCAGTGTGCCCTCCCCCTCACTCCCCTCCTCCTCCAACTTCAGACCGGCGTTCAGTGATTTCGGCCCGCCGTCGATGGGCTTCGTTCAGGTAGGACAGAACAGCCTGACTCATCTCCAACTGCTTTAACTAATGCCTATGATACTTTAGAAAGTCATGTTATATATGATGTAATGTCATTCAGGGTATTATATCAATAGGGTCCAGGTATCACTAACACATACAAAACAGATTTGATTTGTTGGCGAGTATGTTTATTTGCATAACTCGTCACGGCAATTATCCCTCTGTATCTCTACTCTTCTGTACGATATAAAGGGACTATATCTTGCTCAGGATCAATAGGGAGTTGTAGTTGCTTTTACTCTTTTCCAACATATACCTTTGTCTCTAATCCCCCTCTCTCTCACACACAGCCAGTGAAAGTGTCTCAGGGCTCAACCTACAGCGAGCTGCTGTCAGTCATTGAGGAGATGAGTCGCGAGATCCGCCCCACCTACGCCGGGAGTAAGAGCGCCATGGAGAGGCTAAAGAGAGGTACTGCAGCCTGACCGGCTAAACGCCTAGGCTACAAATATCCTCACAAAGCTTGGAGCAAAGGTTGTATTGACATAGGGTGTTTATCAGTACTCCATAACTTACTTTCCTTTTCCCTAACCACAGTGCACATACCCAGCAAGCAGACAGTAAGCATATTAATATTATATGCGTAAACACAGCAATAATAAATTAACATAAGGCAGTGGGTGAAAGCAATGATCAACAATGCATGGCAGCATCAGAGCAGCAGCAGCAAACATAAATCTTAGAAATAAGCCAAATAGTATGTTACAAGGCTTTCTGCATTCAATAAAACTGTCAACAAGCTCAGTCATCCAGTCAATCAATCATCAAAGTTTAAATCCACTAAATTCAATTAGCAAAATGACAGCCAGTCCAATCCGACATTAATTGTTCTTTAAATTCATAGATGGTAACGGAATTACGCAGACTCAGATTTCACTTTAAAATGCATACCAAACAAAAACCATAGTTTTATGGTTTGTTAAACTTTGAAATCAGTGGTTTTTGTTTGGCATACATTTTAAAGTGAACAAATCGGAGTCAAGTCGTAATTCCATTATCGTGGAATTGCCCAAATGCAGGACACATCAAAAATAATGAATTAACCAGTACTTGGTGATGAAAGGTTGTCCTAGTTCTTCAGTATGTGAGATGGTCAGTCCAGAAATCCCTATTCCAAGGCTAGTAATCCCAAGGAAAATGTTTCTCTTATGAATAATTACTGATGTAAATACTTTTCAATGAACCAAACAAACATTTCACCCATGCTTCTCACACCACGGCCATTTTGCTCTTTACTCACATTATCTGGGATCCTTGGGACGTCCCTACCCTAAACCCTAACCGTAACACATTTGAACTTCAATTGGGTGACATCAGAGTTCGAGTCCCAAGGATCCCATTTAGACTTTTCCCTATTCACATGGCACCAATACTTAGTGACAGGTTTTTACCAATCAACGGAATGCACCCCCCCCCCCCCCAAAAAAATTACTAACGCTAAAAGGTCAGAAATTATGGCATATCTTACACAGGTAGGCCTACTTATTCCATATGAGTTTACCTGGAAATACATGGATTTCAATTCACATTAAGGTTCAATGTGGAGACAGTATTATTCTCCACACATGAAGTAAAAGTTATAAATCCCAACTTGTGATGTTTTTCATCTGTCTTCTAGGTATCATTCACGCGAGGGCACTGGTGAGGGAGTGTCTGGCAGAGACAGAGAGGAGCGCTCGCACATAACCCTTTGCAGAATCCCTCGTCTCTGTATAGGCCTCATCTATGTGTCCCATCTTTGTAATCCTGACCTTTGTCTGTATCGCTCCACTGAACTTGTAACCTTCCCTTGTTCCATTCCCTCTTCCATATAGTCTCTCACATCGCTATGGGGTGTGTTCAGAATGTATAACACATTTTGCAGTTGTAGGACAATTCGCTCTCAGAACATTTTGTAACTTATTTCAGTTTCAGAGGCACCACGAGGGGCTGGTAAATATAGTCTCATCCTGGTAGTCCAGTTCAGTGGGAGCAAAGTGATAGTGTTGTAAAATATTTCTGATAGATGATTGAAAACGATGCCCTAATGAAATGTCTATGTAATGAGGTTGATACTCTGAATCTTTCTCTTAGCTGCTATACTGACACCACTCTACCAAAGGTTCAATTCAACATTGTTTTACAGTAAGCTGCAAGCAACACTTAAGCCTTGTTCACACTGCAGGCCTTAATGCTCAAATCAGTTTTGTTTTTTCAATCCATTTTGGAATACTGAGTGTCCAAACAGCAAGTTAAAAGTAACAATCGGATGTGTGTTTGTTCAGACAGCAGTCATTTGCTGACATGACTATGCTAGTTGTCATGGTATTGACGGGTGTGTGCACGGTGGTGTAGGCTGATTGGTGGTGGTGCTTGTGCTTCCTATCACTCAGAGGTTATGTAGCAAGCTAAGGTGACAATGCCTGCAATGGACATTTCCCAGTTGCTTTGAATGTTCAAAATCATAGTGTAAGAACACTTTTAAAGCCTAAAAGGATAAGATAATCCAACTTTCAAAACAAGTTGTTTGGCTAGCCACAGCAGTCAACTAACTAGGTAGCTGTTTATCTTTATAGCACATTCACTAATTTGTTTGTAAACAATTAACAAGCTAGTTAGTTACCACATTCTTGTCAAACTGTCAACAGAGTAGCCAGCAAGCAACAAGATATGCCAAATAAGTCAAAACACTTCAGGGCAAATAAATCAGATTTGACCATTCAGACAAGTTGCATGGCCAGGAATCAGAATTGTATCTGACTTCAAACCACCTATGAAGGTGGGTTGAAATATCCTCTTCAATGTGCTATTTGGCTGTTCAGACTACAGGAAAAATAACAGATTCAGGAAAAATAACAGATTCGAATCGGATATGCAAAAAAAAAATGGATTTGATGTGAACAAGGCTTTACAGCATCTTGAATATACCCCGTTCTCTGTTCCACATGCTACCACCCTACACACATTTTCTGCTGTCATAGCACACTATTTGCCACATACAGTCAAGCTTTCCTTGCCCTTCATCTACCACCAATTAACTATTACCTACTCCCTACACACCTGAAATCAGTTTTGTTAGTATGGCAATTTTATAGACCCAATTTTTGCAGTTCTGTACTTAAAAATGGAATAAAATGGTGATAGAAAAGTTTTCCAATTAAAAGAAGTGAGCGTTTGTTTCATTTGTATGTAGTGCACAGGAGGTTGGTAGCACCTTAACTGGGGAGGTCATGTCTGGAGCACAAAGAGTGGAATGGTATCTTTCCATGTGTTCAATGCCATTTCGTTTGCTCTGTTCCAGCCATTATTATGAGCCGTCCTCCCCTCAGCAGCCCCCTGTGATGTAGTGCATATAGAAAGTCTACACGTCCTTGAACTTTTCACATTTTGTTGTCAGTTTCTCAGTTTCATGCATTTAAATAAGAATTTTCTTCCACTTATCTACACACCTTCCTCCACACTTTAGGGGAATTTTGGTGTGAAGAAAAATATAAAAAAATACCATAATTGGACAAGTCTCCACCCAAGTTAATACTTGGTGGAAGCAACTTTGGCAGCAATTACAGCTGTGAGTCTGTTGGTATAGATCTCTCCCAACTTTGCACACCTAGATTTGGCAATATCTGACCATTTTTTACAAAACTTTTCAAGTTCCTCGGGGAGCGTTGGACAGAAATCTTGCCACAAATTTTCGATTGGATTTAGGTCGGGGCTCTGACTGGGCCACTCAAGGACTTAACCTTTTTATTCCTTAGCCACTTCACTAGCTTTGGCTGTGGGCTTCTGCCCCAGTTTCAGCTTTTTTGCAGAGGGCAGCAGGTTTTCCTCAAGGACTTACTGTACATTGCTCCATTCATTTTCTGTTCTATCGTGATAAGTCCTTGACGATGAGAAACACCCCCATAACATGATACTGCCACCACCATGTATGTGCCTTCCGGAGACACTTGAAACCCCACCTCTTTAAGGAATACCTGGGATAGGATAAAGTAATCCTTACCCCCCCCCCCAAAAAAAAATTGGTTATCCCACTGTTTATAAGGTGAATGCACCAATTTGTAAGTCGCTCTGGATAAGAGCGTCTGCTAAATGATGTAAATGTAAATGTGTTGGGTTTGCGCCAAATGTAACGCTTTGCATTTAGGCCAAAAAGATCAATTTTAGTTTAGTCAGACCACAAAACCTTTTGCCACATAGCCACAGAATCTCCAGTGTTTTTTGCATACTTCAAAACTGATTTGAGGTGGGCTTCCTTGAGTAATGGCTTCTCTCTTGCCACCATACCATACATTACATATTTGTGGAGTGCTTTGGATATTGTCTCATGCACACTGACCAGTCTTGGCCATAAAAGCCTGTTGCTCTTTCAAAGTTGCCATCGGACTCTTGGTATTCTCTCTGATCAGTCTCCTACTTGCTCAGTCATCCAGATTGGAGGGCAGCCTGATCTAGGCAGGGTCTTGGTGGTGCTATACACCTTTCACTTATTAATAATCGTCTTGACCGTGCTCCAAGGGATATTCAAGGCCGGTTTTACACCCATCCCCTGATCTGTCCCAGAGTTCTTTTGAAAGCTCATGGTTGAGTGTTTGCTTTGCAATTCACTACCCACCAGAGGGAGCCTACAGGAACTGCTAAATGTATCCTGAAATCATGTGAATCACTAGAATTTAACACAGGTGGAGGCCAATTAACTTGGTGTATGATTTTGAAGGTGATTGGTTACACCGGAGGTAATTTAGGATTGCTATTACAAGTGAGGTGGACACTTATCCAATCAAGCTATTTTAGTTCACAATTTAGTTATTTTCACATGTACATTGTGGGGTAGGATGCAAAGATCAAAGGATTTATT
Organism: Coregonus lavaretus; assembly: GCF_964263955.1. Lineage (NCBI taxonomy): Eukaryota > Metazoa > Chordata > Actinopteri > Salmoniformes > Salmonidae > Coregonus > Coregonus lavaretus. The sequence continues at coordinate 27,200,081 of NC_140025.1, read as the reverse complement.
TTTATGCATTTTAATTCCAGGCTATAAGGCAGCAAAATGTGAAGGTGGTATAGACCTTCTATAGGCACTATGTGAGTGTGCGGAGATCTTGGTGAAGGCCTTACACACCACTTTGCACAATGAGGCCTAAGTAAGTGTGGGTGAGTACCACTACGAACACACCAGTAAGAGTTGCACCTCTTTATTTGGCTTCTCAGTCACAACATAACAGCAAAAGATGGCTGCAAAAAGCGTTCCTCGCTGTCCCGCCGTAGACATTTTATAGAAAGCATGATAAGTAGCCTGGTTGAACACTGCTCACCAAGGAAACAATGTTGAGTGTAGCGTTTACTCTGCTTTAACCAGGCTAGATAAGAACACCCATTTCATTCAACTGACACACGAGTCAAGTCATGGTGACCCTTAGATACAATTTTCAGGGACAAATGAGTTAAATGCTGATATGACGAGCTGTGTCAGCCGTTTGATGTGCAAATCTATGAAAATGGGCCCTACAGAAGAGGCTCTCTTTACCTTTTTACTTGATGCTTGCCAGTCAGTCAACGCCCCGGTTCCATTACCATCTCTAGCCCTTCGGTGACTAGGCCTCCAATAGAATAAGTGGAGCCTCCGCCATATTGCCTTCCCCTATCCAGTCCTTTCAGTTCATTGAACACAGACCAGGAAGGAGCTAGGGGCCAAAATGATGGCCACTATCCCAACTACACTCACTGATGCCAATGACTTGGCAAATCATTAGCTCGGTTCGACTGACCAAAAGGCAAGTGGGGTTGGGATGGTGGTTGAGTTGAGGGCAAAACAGTCCATTACAAATGTCCTAGCTAAAAATATACAGGATTACAAAGACACAGATTAGCAAATGAAATGTAATATAGTAATAATAACATAGCAATAATAGATACAAGTGAAGATGAGAGTAAATAACTTGGATAGAGTCATATGTAGAACATTAATAGGGGTAAATAAGAAAGGGGTGAACAAGAGGGAAATGGTGGGGACTGCTCTAGTGTCCCATACATATCATCATCCATCTTATGATTGTCTCCGAGTTGATGTCCCAGTCATACTGCCAGAAGTGGAGGATCTCCTGCGTATTCCTGTGCTTTTGCAGCGTGTGTGTGATGTAACTGGCTGTTTGCGGTAGGGGAAAGCTGAACTTTGAAAGTCTGTTGGTGTTGAGGGTACATTTGTGTGGGTGTGTAATGTCGTTTCTATAAAAGATCAAGGTGAATCTAGAAAGAGAATGTGTGTCATGCAAGTGGCGTGTGGGTTTTGTGAGGGAAAAGTGTGTGCACTGCGAAAGTGATGTTTCATGGGGACACTGAATATGGCTTTGGTGTGTGGATAAAACTAAACGTGTCAGCAATGTGTCCACAACTGCTCCTCCTCTCTTCTTTTTAACAAAAATAAACCTCTTCTTAATTCAACCCTAAAAGAGTGCATAACACAGTTTTAGACATTCAAAGTACAACAACATTACCTAATTAGTAATTAAACACTAATAAGGGATGAAATAGTGCCAATTAAAAAATACATAAATTAGTGTAAAGACAGATGGATCATTAATTTCACTAGTATAAAAAAAAAAAAAGGGTAGACATTTTCTTCACACCGGGTAATATGATCCTAGATCTGGGAAAAGCACTCAAATAGCATTAGAGTATGAGTGCTGGTATAGATTAGTTTGGCCTAGATTATAATGAATTAGATTATAGGGAAGGGGGGGGGGGGGGACCTGATCCTAGATAAGCACTCCTACTCTGAGATTCTGTTTTAATATGGGCCCAGATCCTAACATCTACTTCTAGAGGTACTCGGCTACTCACCGTGGAAGCGGTGGCCGGGGCGTTGCTGTCGTAGCTGAACAGGCTCTTATAGCGGCCCTTCTCCTCCTTCTCCTTGGAGCGGATCCTCTCCTCCATGGCCCTCAGCTCCTTGGCCACCGAGGGCCCCAGCGACGGGTCCAGCTCCACAACCTTGGCAAAGTCGGCCCGCGCCTCCGCCTCGTTCCACACCGCCGCGTGGGCCTTGGCCCGCTTGAAGTAGGCCTTCACGTTGTCTGTGGGGGTGGGAGGTAAGAGTGTGTCAATGGGAAAGAGGCCGGTGTGTTCAAATGGTGTTAAGTTTACACACATTTAAGTTGAGCAGCTGGTAGTAAGCAATAAAAGCTCAAGATAACCTGTCATTCGCTAGCAACAGGCCTGCTGTAGACAGACAAAACAGAACAGCAAAAGTAACAAATGTTTATTTTTAAAGGGATTGTCTTAAGTAATGATGGTGCGGCAACAAATTACACATTCGCTTTCAGAGCATAGCCTATTGTTATGTGAATTCAGCATATTCACTTGATCCTAGGGCAGGGCTACACCTGAATGTATTCAGAAGTTTGTGACTCACCCTCATATTTGGAGATGATGGAGGAGCAGTGGTCCAGCACCTCGTAGTACTGACCCTGGATCAGCTGACACTGGCAGTAGTTCAGCATCAGGGGTGAGATCATGAGGTCCAGCTTGATCCAGCCCTCGTCGCCCGGACGCTCCTGATTGGAGGAGGGGCCAAGGATGGGGAGGAGTTAGAAGACTAGCCACTTATTTAGTGGGGTCAAGACGTTCTATAGACAGGGAATGCATAGATCTCATTTGACATGACATGCAGAATGGCTAGTTATCTCAACTAAATGAAAAGCACATGTCTGCAGTGCTCTAAATGTTACCCTATTAAATAAAAATGCCAAAAAAAGCAAGTCCCCAGGTTTGAAGTCATAAATGTTTACCTTCATCTGCAGGTTCTTTAGACAGGCGATGGCATTGTAGTACTTCTCGGCAGCCTCCTTCACGTCGCCCCTCTTGTACAGGGCGTTACCCTCCACGTGGATCTGAGGCACCGCCTCCAGCTTCTCCTCGTCCGTCATCGCCCAGATGTCCAGTCTGAACGAGCCGGGCGTCAAAACCTGGGAGAGAGGCGTCAATCATATTATTCAATCAAAATGTATTTATGCAGTGAAATGACAGAGGCATGAGTGCTGCTTTGGTGATAAAATGGTTAGAAAACATTTTGATGTAGTGCTTTTAACAAACACAGTTTTACAGTAACCAGGCCTAAAGCCCCAAATAGCAAACAGGAGCACAGTGGCAAAGGAAAAACTATGTTGAGGACATAAACTTTGAAAGGAAGGGTGCCATCCTCCTCTTGATGTCCTGGTAGAACTTCAGAGTTCATATAACCATCTAGGCGAGACAGATGTCCATTTACTTAGAGCAAAGCACCTTCAGTGCATGGGACGCTAAGAAATAAGCAGTAGCACAGTGGCAAGGAAAATTCCCTGGATGGAAGAAACCTTGAGAGGAGCCAGACTCAGCACAGGGTGCTTGGACCCCTAATGGAGAAGAGATAAGCCCCCCCTCACCGCCATGAGCTCCAGGGTGAAGACTAGGGGCTGAGGGTTGGCCTGGAGCTGGTCCAAGTCACAGTGGCCCAGGGAGTGGTGTGAGTGGATCTGAGCGATGCCACAGCAGTGTCTCTGGCCCTCCAGGGGGTCCTTCCCTGCACTGATGTTCCTCAGGGACTGGGACACCAGCGGGTACAGGGCTGTGTGCTGTGGGGAGAGAGGGAGAAGGAAAGAGGATGGTTACATTACATTCACTGGGACAAATTGAGGGACTGGTGGGTTTGAAAGTATAATTAAGGCAGTTCTCTGAAGGGAAACAATTAACAAAACGCATTGACAAACCCTGTCAAATTCCATAACGATCAATGTTTTTGCCACCAATTGTACGCGTGTGTGTGTACAGATGTAACGGTCTCTAATCCATCCAAGTCAACCTTGTTAAGTTGGGCGACCCACCTTGACGTCACATGTGAAATCTGCCACCTCTCCCTCCCTCATGGTGGTGATGACTCGCTCCCACACGGCCAGCTTGAACTTCTTCCCCAGGATGAGTTCCATGGGCTTGCTCCGGCCCCCCATGGTCCTGGAGTCATCCAGCACTGTGCCATCACACAGGCTGGAGCGGTAGTGGAATATTACCTGTTGGAAAATTGGGGGGATAGAATGGAGAACTGGTATTACACAAGTGGATAAATCATGTAATACAGTGAACAAAAATATAAAACGCAACATGTAAAGTGTTGGTCCCATGTTTCATGAGCTGATATAAAAGATCCCAGAAATTGTCCATACGCACAAAAAACGTATTTCTCTAAAATGTTTATCACAAATTTGTTTACATCCCTGTTAGTGAGCATTTCTCCTTTGCCAAGATAATCCATCCAGTTGACAGGTGTGGCATAACAATACGTTGATTAAACAGCATGATCATTACACAGGTGCACCTTGTGCTGGGTTCAATGGTACAGATGTTTCCAGTTTTGAGTGAGCATGAAATTGGCATGCTGACTGCAGGAATGTCCACCGGAGCTGTTGCCAGAGAATTTAATGTTAATTTCTCTACCATAAGCCGCCTCCAACGTCGTTTTAGAGAATTTGGCAGTACGGCCAACCGACCTCAACCGCAGACCACGTGTAACCACGCCAGCCATGGACCTCCACATCTGGGTTCTTCACCTGCGGGATCGTCTGAGACCAGCCACCCGGACAGCTGATGAAACTGTGGGTTTGCACAACCAAATAATTTCTGCACAAATGTCAGAAACTGTCTCAGGGAAGCTGATCTGTGTGCTCGTAGTCCTCACCAAGGTCTTGACCGGACTGCAGTTCGGCTTCGTAACCGACTTTAGTGGGCAAATGCTCAACTTCGATGCCCACTGGCACGCTGGAGAAGTGTGCTCTTCACGGATGAATACCAGTTTCAACTGTACTGGGCAGATGGTAGACAGCGTGTATGCCGTCGTGTGGGCGGTTTGCTGATGTCAACGTTATGAACAGAGTGGCCCATGATGGCGGTGGGGTTATGGTATGGGGCAGGCATAAGCTACGGACATCGAACACAATTGCATTTTATCGATGGCAATTTGAATACACAGAGATACCGTGACGAGATCCTGAGGCCCATTGTCGTGCCATTCATCCACCGCCATCACTTCATGTTTCAGCATGATAATGCACAGCCCCATGTAGCAAGGATCTGTACAAAATTCCTGGAAGCTGAAAATGTCCCAGTTCTTCCATGACCTGCATACTCATCAGACATGTCACTCGTTGAGCAAGTTTGGGATGCTCTGGATCGACGTGTATGACAGCGGGTTCCAGTTTCCGCCAATATCCAGCAACTTCACACAGCCATTGAAGAGGAGTGGGGCAACATTCCACAGGCCACAATCAACAGCCAGATCAACTATTTGCAAAGGAGATGTGTCGCGCTGCATGAGGCAAATGGTGGTTACACCAGATATTGAATGGTTTTCTGATCCACCACCCTACCTAATTTTTTAAAAGATATCTGTGACCAACATATGCATTTCTGTATTCCCAGTCGTGAAATCCATAGATTAGGGCCAAATTAATAAATTTCAATTGACTGGATTTCCTTATATGAACTGTAACTCAGTAAAATCTTTTTAAATTGTTGAATGTTGTGTTTATATTTGTGTTCAGTGAAATGCATTGTATTAATGAAACTGTGTTTTATCTGTTTTGTAACAGTACATTACATTTACGTCATTTAGCAGACGCTCTTATCCAGAGCGACTTACAAATTGGTGCGTTCACCTTAAGTAAACGGTGTAGTGTCTACATTATCACTTCTCAGCAGGCTGAACATTATTATATACAAAAGTTGGACAATAAATGCTGATAGCGTGAGCTGGTAAAAGGTTTATTATGCATGTCTTTCACAGAAACGAAATTCGAGATTTTTATCAACAGGAAAAGAGGTACAAATTCACACTGATTATCCAACAATACAGTTAGTCATGCCGACTATCCAATTAAAACCTAGTACTAATGTTTACAAGCTGACGGACATCCGCACCGGCCAATAAGAGACGAAAATCAATGAAAACATGTCTATCCGGTAAAAGCCCCGCCCTCTTACAGTCTCACCAAGAAAATTATCGTTTTTGCTTCAACAATTACTTGATGGCTGATAATTTCTGTCAATAACAATTCTGGTAGACAGAGTTATAGTTTAACTAAAATAAGGTAATGTATGCGTCACCTTTGAACATGTCAAACCTCGATAATTACGCTCCATGCTAACGTTAGCTAATAATGCTAACCACTTTAGCCAGAAATATGCATACAAAACTACTCTTTGACCGTGGATTAAATTCAGTATTTTATAACTCACCTTGGTTCCATCAGGAAACGTTGACAGGTCTCCTTTGCCAGGACTGACCACTTTCTTCTGAATGCCTTCTGCGAGTAGGTTGGTAGCCAGTTCCTCCATCCTTGTTTCCCCGAGTGTCAAAAAGGAGCCGATTGCCTATCTTCGGGAGAGCTCGAGAGAATTCGACACTTCAATTGACGTCACTGCTGACGCCTAGGGACTTCAAGCAAAGTCTTGTGATTAGATTACATTTACATTACACGTCATTTAGCAGATGCTCTTATCCAGAGCGACTTACAGTTAGTGAGTGCATACATTCTTTTTTTATTTTTCATACTGGCCCCCACAACCCTGGCGTTCCAAACGCCATGCTCTACCAACTGAGCTACATCCCTGCCGGCCATTCCCTCCCCTACCCTGGACAACGCTGGGCCAATTGTGCGCCACCCCATGGGTCTCCCGGTCGCGGCCGGCTACGACAGAGCCTCTACCAGTTGAATGTGATTGTACATTGATTATTTTTCACCACTCTTCTCTAACATTGATGTGGTTAAGTTTTCCCTACATACTAACATAATGCTTTTCAAAGCTTATTGTAGCCAAAACATTGCATATAGGCTACTCTTGCACTCAGATTTGATGATCTATACACAAGCGCAAATACTCATCATCCCATTAATTAAAATCTTGGATATGTGGCCCCACCAAACACATCTGAGAGATATACCTAATACTTGATCGATAAGTTTGGCACCGACAGCAGTCCTAAAATTCCCATATTGTTTGCATTGCATTACTGCAACACCAGCGCTACTAACAAACACTGACTCATTGAGACCTTTTAAAAGTAATATACAACAAAAAAAAACAGGTTTATTTTAGTTTCACAGTCATTATTTACTCATGAGACATGACAAACACAGGCAGGGCAAATCAGACTCCTTCTCCTCCATACAGGATGTGCAGGAAGCTTATCGAGGCACAAAGTGGTTGAGTTCGTAGTAGTGGTCAGTATAAAGACAGGGTAAAAATGGTTTTACAAAATAAGAAAAAACGTCCATGGGACAATATCTTTCTGTTACATAATTGAAAAAAAGTATTATTCTGGAAATTGGACCAAAAAAAAGGAGGTGTAGTGCAATGGGTCATTTTTCAAAATAGGGCAAGTAGAAGAACTTGAAGCCTCTTCTTCCCCGAACCGCACAGCTGATGTAAATCACATGGTAAACTGAGGGAAATGGAGAGAAAACAATTACCACACTGTTTTAATAATTTCTATAGTAAACCTCTATGAAGCCATAGTAATGCAAATGTTGTAAACCGTGACGCTTTTGTAATGCCTGTGTGTCATTTCATCTGCAGATTACTTGTATCAACATCCACAGTGATAAGTCTGTGACAGTGGGGACTTCTACAGACCATTACAGGACTGTTTAAGTTTACATTCCAGACGTTATGATTAAAAAGACAGGAGAAAAGGGTGAAAGACGTGTGAAACATGAAATACATTGACAATACAACCAAGTCAAGGTAAAGAGCACTATATACCCCCAGGAATGAAGAGAAGAAATCCAGGGATGAAGAAAATGGCACTTGAGACACCTGTGGAAAAGGTCAAAGATCACCTTGTCAAAGCCCATAGTAAAAGACTACCAACAACCAAGAAATGTGACAACACACCCCACGTTCACCGAATCGCTTACCTGCTTCCGGATTCAATTGTATTACGACACCAGTGAAAATGAGAGCTGAGAGAAAGAAAAAATGGAAATTTAAAAAACATGGCAATATCTCAAGATAACTAACAAGAGATATGAGAACACAGAGGAAAAGTCCAGTGCCATGAATATATTACAATGGCTGACAATGGGTGGTAAAAAACAAGACATATCTATAAAATATAAAGCGCCGTACACAAACTAAAATGTTAGACTGCAGTGCAGTGACAGCAGTGTTCCCCAGCCCATCCCTGGGCTGTGCACATTCTTTTTCTAGCCTAGTAATAACACACACGATTCAATGTATCAGCAAGCCTTTGGATAGTTGAATCAAGTGTGTTAGTGCTGGGCTGGTACAAAATGTGCACACCTTGCGCGTTCCCCTAGGAATGTATTGGTGAAAAACACTGTTGGACGAGAATCATGGGAGATGTCTTTTCTTTCAGCAGAGATGGTGTGACTTACCGACTCCAGTGACGAGGAGAAGGAATGAAGCGAGGACCACTCTTCTGTTCTTCTTCACCAGAGGGTGAGACGTCCACCTGAGGAAAACATCAGGGTTTTCGTCAATTGTTGTGGGTGATTGAGAGTGTGTCAGTACATCCTTGATCTTTTGCAATATTGTGGGCATGGTTCAGTGTAAATGCATTCTTATGACTGTTTGTACAGTGGGGAGAACAATAATTTGATAACCTGCAAAATCGGCAGTGTTTCCTACTTACATAGCATGTAGCACCTCATAAAGCAGGTCTTGTCTGCTACGTGAGCTAAAGGACTGGAGACTCATTAACACTGCACATGAATCAGAGCAAATAACTACTCTGTCTGGCTTAACTTCCTCCACCCACTGCAAGGCCAACAGTATGGCCATCAGCTCCGCCATATACAGTGGGGAGAACAAGTATTTGATACACTGCCGATTTTGCAGGTTTTCCTACTTACAAAGCATGTAGAGGTCTGTAATTTTTATCATAGGTACACTTCAACTGTGAGAGACGGAATATAAAACAAAAACCCAGAAAATCACATTGTATGATTTTTAAGTAATTAATTTGCATTTTATTGCATGACATAAGTATTTGATCACCTACCAACCAGTAAGAATTCCGGCTCTCACAGACCTGTTAATTTTTCTTTAAGAAGCCCTCCTGTTCTCCAATCATTACCTATATTAACTGCACCTGTTTGAACTCGTTACCTGTATAAAAGACACCTGTCCACACACTCAATCAAACAGACTCCAACCTCTCCACAATGGCCAAGACCAGAGAGCTGTGTAAGGACATCAGGGATAAAATTGTAGACCTGCACAAGGCTGGGATGGGCTACAGGACAATAGGCAAGCAGCTTGGTGAGAAGGCAACAATTGTTGGCACAATTATTAGAAAATGGAAGAAGTTCAAGATGACGGTCAATCACCCTCGGTCTGGGGCTCCATGCAAGATCTCACCTCGTGGGGCATCAATGATCATGAGGAAGGTGAGGGATCAGCCCAGAACTACACGGCAGGACCTGGTCAATGACCTGAAGAGAGCTGGGACCACAGTCTCAAAGAAAACTATTAGTAACACACTACGCCGTCATGGATTAAAATCCAGCGCACGCAATGTCCCCCTGCTCAAGCCAGCGCATGTCCAGGCCCGTCTGAAGTTTGCCAATGACCATCTGGATGATCCAGAGGAGGAATGGGAGAAGGTCATGTGGTCTGATGAGACAAAAATAGAGCATTTTGGTCTAAACTCCACTCGCCGTGTTTGGAGGAAGAAGAAGGATGAGTACAACCCCAAGAACACCATCCCAACCGTGAAGCATGGAGGTGGAAACATCATTCTTTGGGGATGCTTTTCTGCAAAGGGGACAGGACGACTGCACCTTATTGAGGGGAGGATGGATGGATGGGGCCATGTATCGCGAGATCTTGGCCAACAACTTCCTTCCCTCAGTAAGAGCATTGAAGATGGGTCGTGGCTGGGTCTTCCAGCATGACAACGACCCGAAACACACAGCCAGGGCAACTAAGGAGTGGCTCCGTAAGAGGCATCTCAAGTTCCTGGAGTGGCCTAGCCAGTCTCCAGACCTGAACCCAATAGAAAATCTTTGGAGGGAGCTGAATGTCCGTATTGCCCAGCGACAGCCCCGAAACCTGAAGGATCTGGAGAAGGTCTGTATGGAGGAGTGGGCCAAAATCCCTGCTGCAGTGTGTGCAAACCTGGTCAAGACCTACAGGAAACGTATGATCTCTGTAATTGCAAACAAAGGTTTCTGTACCAAATATTAAGTTCTGCTTTTCTGATGTATCAAATACTTATGTCATGCAATAAAATGCAAATTAATTACTTAAAAATCATACAATGTGATTTTATGGATTTTTGTTTTAGATTCCGTCTCTCACAGTTGAAGTGTACCTATGATAAAAAATTACAGACCTCTACATGCTTTGTAAGTAGGAAAACCTGCAAAATCGGCAGTGTATCAAATACTTATTCTCCCCACTGTATGTGTGTGTGGTTAATTACCCGCAGCAGTGTGCAGAGAGCTGGGTGACAGAACTCAAGGTGCTGAAAGACCACTGGGAGCTGCAGTAAGACAGAGTCGCAGGATCACTGAAAAAATAAAATTGAAAGTTATACATCTTTATTGATATCATAAATTAGAAAACAAGAAACACACATTTACATTTGAGGGTGCCATTCTCATCTAGGTAATACCAGATGCAATCACAACACGCCAATGAAGACAAACCTGATTTTGAAAAAGTTATTGAAAGAGGAATTGCCACTGCTGCCTAAGACGTCTTCATTTTCCAGATTCTGTGCGAGCAGAGAGAAAGAGGAAAAATGTTAGGTCATCACCACACAACATTACACCCTGATATCGCTTTTGTGTGTGTTACGTCTATACGTGTGTGTGTGTGTGTGTGTATGATGGGGCATCAACCTGGTACTTCAGACTGCTGCTGTGGTCGGGGGAGCCAGCCACAGTGGAGGACGGGTGAGTCTGGGGTTTGGCAAAGGACAGGGTACCGAACGTCATCTCTCCCCCCTCTCTGTCTTTCTCTCTGCCCTTCCATCCTTCCTTCTCTCCATCGGACACCCCTTCCTCCTCTCCCTCCAGCACAAATGCGTCATCGATGCTGAACTGCGTTGCCATAGCTGGCGGTTGCCAGTACTTTCACACCTTGCCACTGTTTTGGTTGATATACACTGTGGGTTGAGGGGGAAATTCAGCAAACAATGGAAATCAAATCAAATGTACAAAAGCAGATTTTCTACCAAAGGGCCATATGTGGATGTCAACATAGGGTTCTGATCTACACTAAACTACTAGCTATGGGTTAAGAGGCGTCGTCTTGTGTTAGCAGTTCGAAATCGACATACAGACTTTGGATTAATGATTAACCACATTGACGCTTAGGCTGCATGTCGTTTTCAACAAAGAAAATTCTGCGATATTTATTAGATTTTTTACTTTCGTATTTGTAACAGTCATCTGAATTAAACAGATCTTGCGTAAATATTTGATAAACCAAATTGTACAACTCCATCTCCAGTATACACTCTAACCCGGCGATTTGCAAACACGTATTTCGTAGATAAGGACACATTAAGCGGCATACTAGTATCCGGTTGAAAAACGTTAGCTAACTGGTAGAAATAACATAACCTAAAGAAAGAACGTTGCTAACTAATAAACACAAATGCGTTTACGTCTTTAACGTACATTATAATCTGAAGCTCTTTATGAGATAATTATTGGAAACATTTAAAAGCAACTTTTAATAGCTACTTTGGCACTTGTTATGTCGGCATTGTTTGGTTGCACTGCTCCGCTAACGGCTAGAAAATTAGGAATAAACTTACTCTCTTTTCCAGGCGATTTGACTTCAATTTCACGTTTCCATGTGCCTGTTCACATAATTACATTATTTACTGTAAGCTTTTGTTTGCAATATGTCATACAAATCACTTCATACTGACTTCAAAACTTTAGACTTTGCTTTTGCATCCGGTTCCCGGATTCGAATACGCCCAAATGAAAAGGCTCTACCAATCGATCGCTGCCTTGCAATGTCGATTGATCATGTACTTGGGGCAAAAAAGTATTATCCGCAAAAGAACACATTAATTTTCATTTTCATTCGTTCATGTTATGTTTATAGCATAACAACAAGCGGCACACGGAAATATTATATTGATACATATTTCTAAAAAGTTGACCTTATCAATGCTAAGCAAGATGAATATACATAGCTATACAAAAAAATACAAAGATACACTTTAAATCATGATAGTAATACTGAACAAAAATATAAATGCAACATGCAACAATTTCAAAGATTTTACTAAGTTACAGTTCACATAAGGAAATAAATAAATTGAAATAAATAAATTAGGCCCTAATCTATAGATTTCACATGACTGGGAATCCAGATATGAAGGTAGGGGCGTGGATCATAAAACCAGTCAGTATCTGGTGTGACCACCATTTGCCTCATGCATCTCCTTTGCATGAAGTTGATCAGGCTGTTGATTGTGGCCTGTGGAATGTTGTCCCACTCCTCTTCAATGGCTGTGCGAAGTTGCTGGATGTTGGCGGGAACACGCTGTCGTACACGTCTATCCAGAGCATCCCAAACATGCTCAATGGGTGGCATGTCTGTTGAGTATACAGGCCATGGAAGAACTAGTTAGTTACTCTAGAAATGACATTGTCAGCTTCCAGGAATTTTGTACAGATCCTTGTGACATGGAGCCTGCATTATCATGCTGAAACATGAGGTGATGGCGGCGGATGAATGGCACGACAATGGGCCTCAGGATCTTGTCACGGTATCTCTGTGCATTCAAATTAACACAGATAAAATGAAATTGTGTTCGTTGTCCGTAGCTTATGCCTGCCCATTCCATAACCCCACCGCCACCATGGGGCACTCTGTTCATTAAAATTAATTTCTCTACCCTAAGCCAACTCCAATGTCATTTTAGAGAATTTGGCAGTACGTCCAACTGGCCTCACAACCACAGACCACGTGTATGCATCAGCGGTTTGCTGATGTTAACGTTGTGAACAGAGTGCCCCATGGTGGCGGTGGGGTTATGGTATGGGCAGGCATAAGCTACGGACAACGAACACAATTTCATTTTATCTATGTTAATTTGAATGCACAGAGGTACCGTGACAAGATCCTGAGGCCCATTGTCGTGCCATTCATCCGCCGCCATCACCTCATGTTTCAGCATGATATTGCAGGCTCCATGTCACAAGGATCTGTACAAAATTCCTGGAAGCTGAAAATGTAATTTCAAGAGTAACTAACTAGTTCTTCCATGGCCTGTATTCTCAACAGACATGCCACCCATTGAGCATGTTTGGGATGATCTGGATAGACACGTTTTGAGGGAGTGGGCAATTGGCATTCTGACTACAGAAATGTCCACCAGAGCTGTTGCCAGATAAATTAATTGTAATTTCTCTGGCAACAGCTCTGGTGGACATTCCTGTAGTCAGAATGCCAATTGCACACTCCCTCAAAACTTGAGACATATTTGGCATTGTGTTTTGTGACAAAACTGCACATTTTAGAGTGTCCTTTTATTGTCCCCAGCACAAGGTGCACCTGTGTAATAATCATGCTGTTTAATCAGCTTCTTGATATGCCACACCTGTCAGGTGTATGGATTATCTTGGCAAAGGAGAAATGCTCACTAACAGGGACGTAAACAAATTTGTGCACAACATTTGAGAGAAATAAGCTTTTTGTGCCTATGGAACATTTCATTTTCTTTTATTTCAGCTCATGAAACATGGGACTAACACTTTACGTGTTGCGTTAAATTTTTGTTCAGTGTATATGGGAGCTTTTGCCAAATAACCATGTGATTTTTGGTAAATCAGCCCGTACAAAGTGCAAACACACAAGACCACTAATCAAACAATAAACAGATAAGTCATTGGTTTTGGTGAGAGTAGGGAAGGACACACACATATTGAATACAAGCAGTAGATGAACACATGCAGTAGGACGTGAACCCTTTTTTTTTTCCAGTAGAGAATATATATCATCATCCTTCTTAGACTATTTCTGATGCTGTAATATTTGCAATTGACCTGCAGTGTGAGTAAACGTTTTAGATGCCTTTCTAAAGATCAATGACTCAATCATGATAGGCCTACTGTCATAAGGATATCATGGTTAGTTACTCTAGAAATAATATTTCTGATATTTTTTGTCTATGTTGTTATAACTGCAAATGCTATGTCTAATACTTTGCTTGTTGCACTGAGATATAGGGCATGAGTGAATGACCAATCGGATTAGGAAAGAATTCATGAATATGTGCCAAACTAGTCTTGCTTTTGTGTTCTATTGATTTTTCATTCCCACTGCCCCTTTGCCCGCTGTGTCCCTCCATCCCTTCCTACCTCTTCTCTCCCCCTCTATCTTTCTTCATCTTCCCTAGATGAGGATTTCAGTCCTATCGTGTGTCTCCCTCCTGCTCGTCTTTGAGGTAAACACAAAGCACCAGTTTCCTGGAGAAAGATAAAAAAACACTCCTGGACTGAAAAGCATGCTAAATGGAGAATCTCCGTTGAAAATGCTTTTTAATCCTGGGTCCGTTGCCTGTATTGACATAGAACAGGATTGATGTTCGGCTTTAGCTTTTAGATCATAATGAATATGATACTATGGACAGGGCAGGGCAGACCTGACGCTAGTTCAGCACTCCTACTCTAAGACCTTTTTTGAATACGGGCCCAGGAGTGTAGGCGTAAATCTGGTTCTGGGAAACAGGCCCATTTTGTATTGTAATATTAAACCTTTTAGGACAAATGCTAATGTGGCACTGAGAAACCTCATGTACCTTACCGCCTCCACCTTCTTGTTTGGTTGTCCATCTCTGTCTCTCTATCCAGCTTTTCTCTTCCTCCGTTGGGGTCCTGCATGGTGTACCTGGCTCCACCCTGGTCTTTCCATGTCTCCCTGGCCAAAATCAACAAAGCTTTGCTGGGGCTAAGATCACCTGGAAATACAAGGACTCCCTGGTTCCAGACTATCCAGAATCCTCAAAGCAACTCAAGCTCTCCCCGGATGGCTTCTTTCTGGAAATCTCTCCTGTCAGTGTAGCCAACGAGGGGGAATATGAATGTGTGATCAAGCTGAATAATATTGAGTGGCAAAAAGTGCACATAGTCCAGGTTGATGGTGAGGACATACTGACACCTCCTATTTTTGTCACAACTGCCTGTGACGTGATGTAGGTCTTTCTTAAAATAGACACTCCACTTCTGGTTTTTACACTCTACTTGTAACATGATTTTTTTTAGAATCATGTTACAAGTTAAAACTCAGTCACCGGTTCACTTTTCATTATTCGTACAGAGTGCCTACATTGTAATACTTAGTAATTCATCTTCGAGTCTATGTCAAGGAGAGAAATAGGACGACAACTTGAGTAGTAGGTTTAGATCACAATGAATAAGGCATTCAGTCGATTTATACATACAGCTCCAGAACTTCACAGTATTCATAGATTGTAATTGTTAAAAACTGGTGAAATATGGGGCCAACTTTTTTTTGCAGTTTAGCAAACTCTGCAGGTCAGCAAACATTGCATGCATTTTGAGGTTGGCTCCAGAAATCAATTCTACTGTTGTGCTGTCTTTGTCTTCCATCTTGGTCTATGTCCCTCCAGTGTCCAGCAGCTACATTCTCAAGGTAATCGAAAGGTCCACTGTGAATTTACCTTGTGAACGCCCACCATCCAGCAAAGACCAGTTCCATTGGTACAGATATGATAAAGGAATGATGAACAGCACACGGAAGCAGTTGAATCCCGCAGAGACTGGAGAAATGGTGGATGGTGACAGACTAGAATGGCTTTTTGGCCCCTTTGAAATAGATATGTCAATCACACTTAATGGGGTCAAAATGGAGGATGCCGGCATGTACTATTGTGACACAGCTGAGGAGGGCAGAGACAGCAGCAACTTTAATACAATTGAGCTAATTGTGGAAGGTACGTTTAGCTACTCTTCTTCTTCTTCTTCTTCTTCTTCTTCTTCTTCTTCTTCTTCGTCTTCTTCTACTACAACTTTTGCCTATATAAACATTTGTTAAATTGGTGTAATTCGCAAATTTAACATCAATTGGTTCCAAATAGCCATAATGCCCAAATGTTACACTCTCACCTGCAATGTTCAAGACACTGTTATTCTCTTGATTTGTTTAAATTATAATCTTCATTCACCATTTCTTTTAGCTGCGCCCACCGTTCTTCCTCACTCCTGCGTTGGGTTCATGACCCCGTGGGAATCGTGTCAGGATGAGACCAGCAGGTCGTGGGAGGCCATGCTAGGAGAATCCCTCAATGAGTTCTCCATGAAGCTTTATGCCCACCTCAGCCAATCGCAGCCCACGGAAAACCTGCTCTTCTCTCCAATCAGCATCAGCGGGGTGTTAACCCACCTATTACTAGGTAAGAAAGAGAGGGTGGGGTTTCTTTAAAAGGGAACATGGGGAGGGGTTGTCCAAGTGCACTCATGCTCTAGACCTCCGTTTTTTTTACAATAAAGCAACGTTCTTGATATAAACTCTTACTGAGTGAATGCTTGACGCATGGTGAGCCAAGTAAAATACATACTGTATATCCTTCCTCTCTCTCTCTCTCTCATTAGGTGCTCGTGGCAAGACAAGGAGAGATATGGAGACGGCTCTCTGTCTGTCTCACGACTTCTTCTGCGTTCATTCCGAGATGAAGAAACTGAAGCTGAAACTTCAGGACACACTGAAGATGGCCTCCCAGATCTACTACAACCCCAGTACTACCAGAGCACAATTAATACTCATGATAATTATAACTTATTCTCCAGCTATTTCTCATTCTCGTCGTATATTGTCAATTTAATCAGGAGTTTGCCATCACCACTTAACTCTCTGCCTGTCTGTCTGTCTGTCCACCACTCTGTCTGTCTGTCTGTCTGTCTGTCTGTCTGTCTGTCTGTCTGTCTGTCTGTCTGTCTGTCCACCTCTCTGTCATTCCCTCTCTCTCCCCCCTCAGACATGATGTTGAGTGAGTCCTTTACCACCCAATCCATGCAGTTCTACGATTCAGATCCAGTCAAATTGACCAATAGCAGTGAGGTAAACGTGGAAATGATCAACAGTTGGGTGGCAAAGCAGACAAATAATAAAATCAAAGAGCTGGTCAACTATGTTCCCGCCCACACCGAACTGGTACTCCTCAATGCTGTGTATTTCAATGGTCAGTATCCTGTGTGTGTGTGTGTGTGTGTTTGTGATCAAAGTAAGCTCTTGGTAAGCACCGATGCTCTATCTATCTGATAGGATAGTCTATCTTAGCGGATGTGGAGTTTGTGGATTTAAAAAAATATCTGTTTCAGGTCAATGGAAGGTGAAATTTGATGCAAACTCCAAAAAGTTTCCATTTGTGAAACTGAATGGCGATACTGTGAATGTACCTGTCCTTTACAGTGCCAAATACAAATTGGCTCTGCAATATGTCTCGTCAATGAAGGCACAGGTAACCATTTTGATTACACACACCCACACCTACATGCACAGATACACTATAAGCATTCACACACACAATGCACATAACATCCTGACCTTGTCTATCACCCATAGGTGGCGATGTTCCCTCTCTCTGGTGAAAGTAGCCTGTTCATCCTGCTCCCGCCCACTGCCAAGCTCTCTGACCTGCAATTGGTGGAGGGGAAGATGACTGACAAGGCAGTGAGACAGATGGTAGAGCAGATGCATCAGGTGTCTCCCCAGGCCACCGAGGTCACTCTGCCCAAAATCACACTGGACGTCCGGACCGAGATGAACACCCTGCTCAGGAAGATAGGTCTGTCTGTATGCATGTCTGTGTCTATCTGTCTGTCTTTTAGCTTACCTGCTGCCTGACTGTTGGAATTATAAGACTGTGCATTTTGTTGTAGCCACATGATTCAACTAATCACCAAGCCCTTGATTGGTTGAACCAGATGTTTGTGCTTGGCTACAACAAAAATGTGCACATTCAGAAGCAGGAATGGATTTCCCCCTCGTTCTAAGTCAACCTAAACCAACAAAACAAATTCCAATCAGTTCTTGATTTGCCTCTCCCACTCACTTCTCTTCCTCCCTTTCTTCTATCTCCCTCTACCTTCTATTTTTCCTTCTACCCCTCTTCGCTCTCCTTCTCCATATCCCCTTCCTCTTACTCCCCCACCTCTTTCTTCCCTTAGGTTTGTCGGAGCTGTTCGACAGTGCCAACCTGTGTGGCCTCTACCCCGACAAAGAGTTGCTCCTGACGGACGCCCGCCACCGGGCCTTCCTCTCCCTGACGGAGCAAGGTGTAGAGGCTGGGGCGGCCACTTCCCTCTCTTTCTCCCGCTCCTTCTCTTCCTTCTCAGCCCTCAGGCCCTTCCTGATGATACTGTGGAGCGACCAGGCCAAGGCCCCACTGTTCGTGGGCCGAGTGACCAAGCCGTGAGAGGAGGAAGAGAGAGAGGGAGAGAGAGTAGTATGCATATAGAAAAAGCCATGTTTGCAAAGGAAAGGATATTTGCAATAGTATTAGCAGCATTACTTCATTGAGAGATTGTGCTTTTTGACGATACTGTTGTACGCTTAATAATATAATATAAATCGATATAGACTCATTATAATGACATGTTCATTGTAAGTTCATAGAATGACTATGAAAGTGTGTTTTAAAATAAATGCTTGAGAGGGCTTGCTATAGGTTGTCACAAAATGCATGACTTTTAACAAAGAATAAAAGGTGACCTCTCCACATGTGGTATGGACATCTTTTTTGGACAAATGTGCCATTTAAATCTTGTAACATCACTTTATTCTGTCCAACAACGTACACGGTAAGCCACTGAAACGGGTTCAGTTTATTTTGAGAAGTAGTTCCACAAACTCACCTCAGGATGGCAATCACACCGTATGTTCCACATAGAGATAGACAGTACATCAGTGAGTACACAGGGATGCTGTAACAATAGTCCTCCCCCTCCACCCGGTCTCCCCATTCCCTTGTTGTCATTAAAGGAAGACAATGTCAATATCTATGACGATAAAGGTTTTAAAGCAACGGCAGACCGAGTAAAGCATAACATTTAGCAAGTTACCCTGAATTATCCCTTCTTCTTTTTTTTTTTTTACAAACAATAAATTACAAACCAACGAGTACACAGCAGCGATGATAGCTGTAACAGATTTGATCGATGATACCATGTCAATGATATCAACCATAAAGAAATTGGCATTGATCCATGTTAGTTACAATGTTAGTTACATATGCATATATATATGACAATCTTTACACATGCAATTCTTTATTAGAATGTTAAGATGCATGTTTTTTTGTCCCATGATGAACAAAGTCATGTTCGCTTGACCGACAACATACCAAAGTAAAAGGCAGAGAGAATCTGAGTGAAAATAAACCATCAGATCACCTGGACAAGAGAATAAATATCTCCTATTGTTATATCAGAACTTCAAGTCCAAGCCTGGCTTCTCATGATAAGGAATATCCCAGAGAGGGAAGTACATACATACTAAGTAACTTGTGGAATAGACACCGGCTGGAATGCGGTTTTAACCAATCAGCATTCAGGATTAGACCCACCCGTTGTATACATACTCAGTATTACATACAAAAAACCCATGAATGCATCTTTGACAACACATCACATAGTGACGTCGGAGATGTTTATCATTTGATTATCAATTTTACTGTTGTTGCTGCGTGTGGAGAGGCTGTCTGTGTCGTCATTGGTGTGCATAGAGAAGAACAGATTCCGCCCTCTCCACTCCACCACCATCTTTGTCAAAGTCACTCAACGTGTGTTCTTGGTGACCGCGAAAGATGAGACGAACTGAACTTCTCTCTCGTCGTCTCAAAGTTCAGTCCCTAGCTTTGACGATCCATGATCCGTGTCACAGGCCCCCTACATTTGATCTCTAGCCATGCAGAATCGTCTTTGTTTTTTTGCTATCCATGATGACGCCTTCATTCACACCTTTGTCCAAGTACAGAATTACAAACACAGAGATCCCAGACAACAATTAGAAAGTAAGAAAAACTCCAGGAGACTGTTGACTGACTGAGATGTCTAATTGACACTACAGGGCCGACCCAAACCATACTGTGCTGGCCTGGATATTTTCTTTTCGCATTGTCCTTTTTTTCGTTCCAGCAACTACAGTAGATGAGTAATGAGGCCAGTGCAGTACAGCTTGGCTTGACATGGCTGTGTTTGGCTCAGTAGTGTGAAAAGGGTAATAGTGTGCTTTAGTGGACCAACGTTGGAACTATAAGGTGTTCAAACTGTAGCCAGGGGCCACAGGGTTGGGCCTCAGTCCTTAGGGTGGTTAACCCCTCGAGGTCTGTCTCTGGTGAAGGAATCCATGGTAAGAAGTCACTGTCTACTTTCTGCCTGTGTTTTCTTGTTGCAAGGGATTGTGGGGGAGTGGGGTGTCCGTGAGTGCGTTTAGATTCAGTGCATGAACACGCACACACACAGACATGTACACACACGCACACACACTTGCAAGCAAGCATGCACACACACACACACACACACACACACACACACACACACACACACACACACACACACACACACACACAAACGTTGTGTCGGTATCCTTTGATCCTGCATGTACATTAGTCCATGATTGTCCACACAGTCCAGTGGTCGAGCCTCTGAGAAGAATTGTTGCCATGCTGAGTATAATTCATCACGGCCAATCTCTCTTTCCTCTGTGGAAATCCATCACAGAGCGGGGGGGATCTCTGCTGTCCATCCCCGCAAGTCTGGTAGTCTTTTAAGCTCTGTGGGCAGTCCTCTATCTCATAAAAACAGCCTGGGTAGTCTCTCTCACATAGTTCACTAAACAAACCCTAACTCCTAGACCTAGACACTTCTTGATATCCTTCTCTTAGACCTGAATAGATGAGTAAATTGATAAAATCTCAAATTAACCTATTCCTTTGGCTACAGGTGTTTTTGCAATCTTTTTTGCAATATTTCTCACACCAATATATATTTTTTTAAATCTCCAGGATGGAACATTTGAATGTCTTAGTGTAAGGGCGCCGAGAAGTGTAGGAGGAAACTCCCTAAGTCCTGGAGAGCTACTGGGATGTGCATGCTTTTGTTCCAGCCCTGCACTAACACACCCGATGACACTTATTGTCGTCCAGACTGCATTAGGCTGGAGCTGGAGCAAAAGCCTGCACAGTAGTTGGTATTTGATAACCTCTGATAACTCCTCTTTAGAGTAGGGGGCAATAGTTTGTTTGAGGCTGTGCCGCGGAAATCTCTCTGCACAGCTTTCAAATCACTCAAAGTCAAAGGTCAAAGGGCACAGAACAGGGGTCAGAGTATAATCCAGACTGAGGGTTATTTTGTGTGACTGTCACCAAGGAAAAGTGACTCACTGGACTGCCAGCCACATGTGACAGGACATCAGTTTGTTAGATCAGGGGGACATCCAGGGAACATAGGAGTGAGTCTCGTCTCTTTTTTTCTGTCTTTCTTCACAGCTCCATGCTTCGGGGTTCATGGATGGAGACATTTGGAGAAGGACGTGACACGCTTACAGACAAACACACACACGTGCACACACACATTTGTATGCAAAATGTATGCACACACACATTCACTCACACACAAAGACAAACACAAAGGAGGATATAGGAGATACAAACATCCACTGTCATCACGTACAGACATCGGACAAGTACACAGAGACAGTACAGTCAGATGGATCCTTTTGTGCTTTAACGTTATGGTGTGCCAGTTTGCATCAGAGAGACAACCACCATAATAAAAATATATAGCAGGTGACTTACCCAAGTTGTCCTCGTCATTTGGGTACTTTGTGTAGTAAATCAGGGATGCAGAGGAGGGTAAACACATGCTAACGCTGTTAACGCACCTTGGTGAATACTGTTTTCACACCTATTACGCTAAATTAGTGATAGCACTGTTAGCACTATTAGGGCTGTTAGTACTGTTAGCATTGTTAGTGCTGTTAGTACTGTTAGCATTGTTAGCGCTGTTAGTACTGTTAGCATTGTTAGCGTTGTTAGCATTGTTAGCGCTGTTTGTATTGTTAGCACAGTTAATGCTAGAACTGAGTCATAAGTAAATGCATACGTGGAGTGTGTCTGAAAGTTGACGTGGCGAAAGAAGTGGGTGGATCAACACAAGTGGGTTTATGGAAAGCAAATCAGCTAATTGGGCAGATTTGTTGGCTCTAGAAACCGTTTTGCGTGGCTGATTGGGCTGCACGAAGAGTGTATAAGCCAGTGCGAATGACTAGTGCACCGTTGTTGTTGTATGGAGGTGTCTTGCTTCCCACTGGGCAGCTGTATCAGCTGTGTCGCCAGCAGTAGCTAACATAGCCATTTTTTGCCCTCCCATTATTTTATTTCAAGTAGGATAGCAGATTACACAATAAATAACTAATATTGCTAACTATGTATCACCTTGATACAGTCTACTCAATAGGGAGGGCATGAACGGCAACAACACCGGGACACAGTGTTCTTCGCTACCACTTACTAAGCACCTTTGTCCCGCAACGGCTTGGGAAGTAGCTACCTAGTGTAGCCAACATCAGGGTGACAGTCACAGTAAGCACACACATACAACGCATACAAGCAACAGTAATTTTAATAAAAAATAAACAATTGTCAGTTTTATTAACTGAAAATATACAATTATTTGTAACAGTGAAATACAATTTGGACTCATCTTCTGGCTTCAAAACAGAAGTCCAAACACTCGCGGTACGGTAGTTGCATGGTAAGAAACGAAAAACAACACCGCTCAGTCAAAACAGTCTAACCAATAACAGAGCGCTGATGTTACACCCATCGCTGTTGATCCACCCACTTTATTTGCCACGGCCACTTTCAGAGACACACCAAGTATGCAGTTACCCATACTTGCAAGAACTGTTAAAGCAGTTAGCATTAGCGTTGCTAGACGCCAGTCATCTCAACCGGGCGTTCAGTGCTGTTACCCACCTTTTTCAACTACATCCCTAGTAGAAATCACCTGATGACTACAACGTTCGTAACAAGACCTTGTTGGGCAATGGGCCCAAAGGTGCTTACAGACTGTTCCAGTATTGTAGTTACAGTGCAGGTAAGAGGTTCTACACTATTAATGTGTAAATTTGAATGACTGAAATGCAAGTGACTTCACAATATAGAGGGCTAAGGTAAAATTTCTTAGCACTTTCACGTTAAACACTTCAATGAGGGACATTTTCAGAAATTGATTTACTTAGAAAAAAGCTAAATTGGGATAATTACCTATAATATTATTTGTATTATAATTAATATTATTATTGTTATTATTATTATTTCATCATTATCATTATTGCATGTTTTATCACTATTATTACTTTGTTACTTTATTATTTATTTATTCATCATTCATTGATTATCATTTAATAATTGCGATAAAGGGTGTGTGTGTGTGTCAGTCACTGCGGGGGGGCCTCTGGAGGGGCTCCTTGCTGCGTGAGGGTGTGCCAGTACTCGACTTTCTTGCCGATGTGTTTGAGACACTCAAACCAATGTTTCAGCCTCACTCCCTTAGCATTTATGCCCAGTTCAACTCCACCTGAGAGAGAGGGAGGGAGAAGGTGGAAGGGAGAGAGACAGAGAGAGAGAGAGAGAGAGAGAGAGAGAGAGAGAGAGAGAGAGAGAGAGAGAGAGAGAGAGAGAGAGAGAGAGAAGAGAAAGAGAGGGAGAGGTAAGAGGAAGAAGGAGAGAAGAGAAAGAAAAATGAAATCTTTAAGTCAGGTGAGTCCACGAGAAAAACATATTTTACATGAACAACCTAGCTACCAACAGACAGACAAACAGACACGCAGACAGACCCACAGAGAAACACGCAGGGAGACACACGGGGAGACACATAGACAGACCCACAGGGACACACAGGGAGACACACAGGGAGACCCACAGGGACACACAGACAGACACACAGACAGACCCACAGGGTCACACAGGGAGACACACAGACCCACAGACAGACCCACAGGGACACACAGGGAGACACACAGACCCACAGGGACACATAGACCCACAGGGATACACAGACAGACCCACAGGGACACACAGGGAGACACACAGACCCACAGGGACACACAGACAGACCCACAGGGAGACACACAGACCCACAGGGACACACAGGGAGACCCACAGGGACACACAGGGAGACACACAGACAGACTCACAGAAACACACAGGGAGACACACAGACAGACCCACAGGGACACACAGGGAGACACACAGACAGAACCTCTCTCTCTCTCTCTCTCTCTCTCTCTCTGTCTCTGAAACACAGACAGACCCACAGAGACAGACCTACAGGTCTGTAAGTCGCTCTGGATAAGAGCATCTGCTAAATGACTAAAATGTAAATGTAAATGT
The DNA here is from genome assembly GCF_964263955.1 of Coregonus lavaretus. Lineage (NCBI taxonomy): Eukaryota > Metazoa > Chordata > Actinopteri > Salmoniformes > Salmonidae > Coregonus > Coregonus lavaretus. The sequence goes on along the minus strand of NC_140025.1, from coordinate 27,175,655 downwards.
TCACACAGGGAGACACACAGACCCACAGGGACACACAGACAGACCCACAGGGACACACAGACAGACCCACAGGGACACACAGGGAGAGAGAGAACAGCAAGAAAAAGGGGAGAGATTAAGAAAGGGGGGAATTGAGAGGGATAAATAGCGATAAATTGACAGATAGGAAAAGGAGAGAGAGAGATGAAGAGAGAGAGACAGAGTCATCACTGGGGGGGGTCATCAGACAGATAGCGGTTTTCCTGGCTGTGATTGCACAGTTGACGGAGCGTGAAGTTTTAAAACACAGTATTTAACAGACGCCGGCTTTCACAACGCCTGAAACACGCTCATTAGCTCATCTGTGGCCCCACTAAGCCTTGGCATTAAACTTCCCTTCATATACAGTGAGAGGTGTGGGGGAGGTTAATACTGTCTCTTACATAACTCACACACATCCCACTGGGCACAGACGTCAATTCAACATCTATTCCATGTTGGTTCAACGTAATTTCATTGAAATGATGTGGAAGCAACGTTGATTCAATCAGTGTGTGCCCAGTGGGATGTGTGTAATTGTATGTGCGCAAACAAACCTCGCGCCCGCTTAGCGCCCAAGTCTCAGAGAGAAGTGTGTTTGGATAGTCTTCTCACGTACCTTCCCAATGACCCCTTCTCATTCTTGCCACCCCCAAACACACACACACACACACAGTCGTACACACACACCTGACCTGTTTGCCGCGTTTGTCTAGGCCTCTCACGTACCCCGCTAATGACCCCCAACCCCCCCCCCCCCCCTCCACACACACACACACACACACACAAACAGATCGATACCGTGTTCCCTGAGCCCGGAGGGGTGTGGGTGACAAACGGCGGGCGACAGTGTGACGCGGCGTGGGACAAGAGAAAGAGGGATGAGAGAGAAACACTGATGGATGGGATGAGATGGTTGAGGGAGGGAGGACCAGGCGGGGCCATCCCACTCCCTATCTCTTTTCCTCCTCTTTTATTCCTCCCCTTCTCCTCCTTCCTCGACACCTCTGTCTTTGTGCAAAATGAGAGGTCCAGTCCGCCCATCAATTGCTCCCACAAATCAGAGGGGACACTGCTACTCTCTCTCCGTCTCTCCTCCTATCTCTCTTCCTTCCATAATTACTCTTTTCCTTTCATTTTTCTGTCCCTTATCTTCTTCCTCCATCATTCTTCCTGACCTTTACAGAGAGTATTTGACACCACATTTTTCTCCCTCTGCTCTATCCATCTTATCCCTTTTTCCCTCTCAGTCACTCCCCCCTTTCTCTTTCCCCCACTTCCTCCCCTCTCGCTCTGTCTCTCCCAGTATCACAGTCATTTTCCACAGTGCTAACAGATCTAGGCCGTCGTGTATGTTGGCCATTACACCATAACAATAATGATAACAGTCATGGGGGAGGTTAGCCGGAACAGTGTGTTAGAGCAATGGCCTTTTCCCCCTACTCTTCTGGCGAAGGTAATAACTCACAAACGTTATGGCCCCAGCGTGAGAGAGAGAAAGAGAAATAGAGAGAGAGAGAAAAAAAAGCATGAGAGAGAGGGATGGAGGGAGAGAGAGACAACATGAGGGGGTGTGAGTGAGAGAGAGGGATAGAGAGAGGGCATGAGGGAGAGATTGAGCGGGCATGAGATAAATAGAAAGCCTGAGTTGGAGAGAGAGAGAGAGAGAGAGAGAGAGAGAGAGAGAGAGAGAGAGAGAGAGAGAGAGAGAGAGAGAGAGAGAGAGAGAGAGAGAGAGAGAGAGAGAGAGAGAGAGCGAGAGAGCGAGAGAGCGAGAGAGCGAGAGAGCGAGAGAGAGAGAGAGAGATAGAGAGCGAGAGAGAGAGAGAGAGAGAGAGATAGATAGAGAGCAAGAGAGAGAGAGAGAGAGAGAGAGAGAGAGAGAGAGAGAGAGAGAGAGAGAGGGCACTAGGGAGACAGTCGGAAAGAGAGAGAGACTCAGCCTGTTACAGGGAGCCTCCAGACGGGAGTAAAACACTTTGATCTCAAGGCCTTCCAGATCCCTACAATCCATTCTCCCCCAGCTGCCTCCCCACCGGTTCTCCCTCACTCCTGCCTCCTGTGATATACAGTACAAGCCGGGCCACGTCAGAGCCGTTTAGTGCCTCACAAAGCAGTGGGAATCCGACGTGTCACCCCGTTGAGGGATTGAGTACTCCTTTCTGTCGCTCTCGCTTTCATTTCATCCCCCTCTTCAGTTCTTCCATCCTTTCACTATTTCTTCTTCTCCTCTTCTCCCTCCCTCTCTTTTACCTATGACGTCATTGCTCATCACACTGTGGCCCGCGTTGCTCTCCTCCTCGCACCCACATATTCTATTTACATTATTTTCTTTAGCTATATTTCTCGCTCTCTACCTCTCTCCTCATTTCACCCACTCCCCCTTTCTCTTACCTATGAAGTCGTTGCTCATCCCCAGATCATAGTCCCATACGGAGATCTCCAGGGTTTTCTTCGCCAGCTGGTCGTGTGGAACTTCATACACAAACTCCTGTAAGGAACAGAGGTAGCGAGAGAGAAAGATGTATTCACACTTAGCGGAAAGTTATTCAGATTATGTTTAACATTGAATGTGAAACATGTATTGACTTAAATTCATGTTGATGGTAGGGTGCGTAGTTATGCAGTCTTGAAGGAGATGGAACATGTTTTCAAATTATGGCACATACTGTATACAGTACTCTGCATTTGGAATAAAATTATGGAATTACACTACCGGTCAAAAGATTTAGGACACCTACTCATTCAAGTGTTTTCCTTTATATTTACTATTTTCTACATTGTAGAATAATAGTGAAGACATCAAAACCATGGTCGAATTGCTGCAAAGAAACCACTACTAAAGGACACCAATAAGAAGAAGAGACTTGCTTGGGCCAAGAAACACAAGCAATGGACATTAGACCGGTGGAAATTTGTCCTTTGGTCTGGAGTCCACAAATTGGAGAACGTTGGTTCCAACCGCCATGTCTTTGTGAGATGCGGTGTGGGTGAACGGATGATCTCTGCATGTGTATTTCCCAACGTAAAGCATGGAGGAGGAGGTGTTTTGGTGTGGGGGTGCTTTGCTGGTGATTTATTTAGAATTCAAGGCACACTTAACCAGCATGGCTCCCACAGCATTCTGCAGCGATACGCCATCCCATCTGGTTTGGGCTTAGTGGGACTATCATTTGTTTTTCAACAGAACAATGACCCAACACACCTCCAGGCTGTGTAAGGGCTATTTTACCAAGAAGGAGAGCGATGGAGATGACCTGGCCTCCACAATCCCCCGACCTCAACCCAATTGAGATGGTTTGGGATGAGTCGTACCGCAGAGTGAAGGAAAAGCAGCCAACAAGTGCTCAGCATATGTGGGAACTCCTTCAATACTGTTGGAAAAGCATTCCAGGTGAAGCTGGTTGAGAGAATGCCAAGAGTGTGCAAAGCTGTCATCAAGGCAATGGGTGGCTATTTGATGAATCTCAAATATAAAATATATTTTGATTTGTAACACTTTTTTGTTTACTACATGATTCCATATGTGTTATTTCATCGTTTTGATGTCTTCTCTATTGTTCTACAATGTAGGAAATAGTAAAAATAAAGAAAAACTCTTGAACGAGTAGGTGTTCTAAAACCTTTGACCGGTAGTGTAAATGCATGGGACAATAATGTATTCACAAATGCATAAGAAGGGGTAGGCTATAGCTTTCCATCCCTTCCAAGGGCGTATAATTCAACAAACAACATTAGTATAATATATTATATATTTTGCACATCTAGTTGCCAAATGTGAGTCAGAGAAATGGGTTGCCAAATACAGATGTAGGATCTTAATTTGATCACACTTTTGTTGCTGAGAATGTTCCTGCACTGCAGGAAATGCAAACTTGTAGGGTATTTGAGTTTTAAAAAGGCTTCTAAAGTTTGTGAATTCCACTTTGAAATTTCAGACTTGATTTGCCCTAACGAAAAATGTATGAACCCCAAAAATTTTCATTAATTATATAATAATTCAAATTTCTTGTTGCTACAGGATAATTGTCCTGCTGTAGCAAACTGCTCAAATTAAGATCCTACATCGGTATGTGTTTATTGGGAGAATGCCAGATATTAGTTTACTGGAAGGTTGCCAGGTATTGGTTTATGTATTAGGGAGAGTGTATTGTGGTGCTCAGAGCGGGTGGAAGTACCTCATTAAACTCGGGATTGAGAGTTTTCTTCTTCACTGTGGTTTTGTACTTGGACTTTTTTCCCATATCAGGCTGCAGCACACTGAGAGAGAGGGGGAGAAAAGAGCGAGGGAGATATAGAGTGAAAGAGAATGAGGCATAGTGAGAGAGAGTTAGAGGGCAAGGGAGAGCACAGAGGAGAAAGAGAGCAAGCGAAAGCGAGATCGAGAGGGAGAGGAAGAGAGAAATACGAAGGGAGAGGAGGAGAATGAGAAAAAGAGGAAATCTTAATTAGACAGTTGACATGACGACTGAAAATGCCGCTTTTCCCCTATATTTCTGATACAGGTCTTTTATTACTTTGGAAACATCAAAGCAAATTATCTTCCATTTTGTCTTCCGCCCCGGCATGACATTAAACCTCACCGGAACGAGGGAGGAAAATAGAACAAAGAGAGACAGAGCGTGTGCAAAATTCTGAAAGCGTGAGAGAAAAAAAATAGAAAGAAATTCAGAGACGAAAACTTTCATTTCATTTTTTGGGGAAAGGGCGAGAGAAATCGGTGATGAGAGAGTCAGAGACTCAAAAGCTTAAGCCAAGAGCGGGACAGACGGCTTCCCAGAAGGCCATTGGTTTTTATTGGAGGAGTCATCAGCATAAATTCAGGCGGAGAAGTCAAGATGTTCTAGCGGGGGAGAGATATCTCACTCCCCAACGCCACCCACCTTCAGCCCAACGTGAATAACACGTACTCGCTGACAAGCTAACAGATGTGCTGCTAGGGTTGGGGTTTGTACACAACAACAAGACAGGAGGGAGGGAGAGAGGGATGAGAGCGAGAAAGAAAGAGGCAGTATGAGAGAGTTTTCAACCAACCCAGTGAAAGAAATAAACAAATTGTGTTTGTTTGAGAAGAGGGAGAGAGGGATGTTTAGAGAAAGAAAGAGATAGAAAGATGAAAGAGGACTGGCCTCCCCTCAGAGCCTGGTTCCTCTCTAGGTTTCTTCCTAGGTTCCTGCCTTTTCTGGTGAGTTTTTCATAGCCACCGTGCTTCTACATCTGCATTGCTTGCTCTTTGAGGTTTTAGGCTGCTGATGTAAAAAGGGCTATATAAAACAAATTTGAATTTGATTGATTGATTGAGATAGAGAAAGAGAGTCATCAACCAACCCAGTGAAAGAGAGAAAGAAATTGGGTTAGAGAAAATACAAGCTAGGAGAAAAATCAAGACAGAGAGAGGGATGAAGGGAAAGAGACAAAAGAGTGAAAGAATGAGAAAAACAGCCAATTTCACACAGAGAATGAAGATAGAGAAACAGAGTGACAGTTGGATAGCGGGGAGAGGGAAGACCGAGGAGAGAGAGGAGCAAAACAAACCGCCCAGTTTAGAGGCTCACACATCCACACAGCACAGGCTAAAATGACAGTTTGCTCACTCAGCACCAGAGGAACAGACTGCATTCCAAATAGCACCCTAATCCCAACAGAGCCCTATGTGCCATGGTCGAAAGTAGTGCACTATGTAGGGAATAGGCTGCCATTTGGGATGTAAAGAAACTGACATCCTTGTTTCAAATATATAATGTATTTTCATGGCGTCTGGTTTGAAGCAATTATGAAATGCTCTAATATCTTAGTTCATCTGTATTAACGGAGTGAGGAAAACAGAGGAAAGGCAAGTAGGCAACACACCAGCACTACTGGAGAGGTTTATATTGGTCTTTAAAATGTTGATGGAACGTTGCTCTAATATTTCAGTTGATCTGTATCCGAGAAGAGAGGAAAACAGAGGAATTTAAAAGAAAGGCAGGCAACCCACCTAGAGCAACTGACCAAGAGATCAATATTGGTCTTCAAGACATTGATGGAACAGCCTCTTGGTCATTCGAAACAGGGCAGAGGGGGTTGTGTGGGTGATTGTGATTTTGATATACGGTTAACTGAATTGTAAAGGCCAGTAGTAGGCGGCTCAAACCATAGGAGCCAATCACATCTTGGAAAGGCTAGGAAAAGGCCCCCTGGATATTTGCAATGAGAAGTTTTTCTGCACAGAATTAAGTACAACATAATATATACACCTCTATGGTTATTATAAGAGTGCCTGAGTCAGGAATCTCCAAGTCCAAGATCTCCAGCCATACAATCTTGGATGAGCTACTGGGTGTGCAGGCTTTTGTTCCGGCCCAGCATTTTTTTTTTCAAACAGCCAATGACGATCATACTATTGTTTGAATAACCTGTGTAGTTGCTACTGCTACTGACAGTATTGACAGCATTGATATTTACATTTACATTTAAGTCATTTAGCAGACGCTCTTATCCAGAGCGACTTACAGTTAGTGAGTGCATTCATTCTTTTTTATACTGGCCCCCTGTGGGAATCGAACCCACAACCCTGGCGTTGCAAACGCCATGCTCTACTGAGCTACATGTTTGATTGACACGACTAGTGCGACATTTCCCTGCGAGGGTATATAGGTGCCTCCAACATTTTTCCTACTCAAGGCTCTGATGAAGGTGATTCATGCCGAAATGTAAGCCTATTGGTTGTTTCTCCCATCAATAAATCTATTAGATTTACCCAGCAACAGAGTGCTGCTTCTTTATTCTTTATTCTCCCGGATAGTCACCAGTTGAAGTATCCTGGGGTAAGGAATGTTTTTTGGAGTCAACATTGATTGTTTGAAACTGACATCCTTGTTTCACACAGCTCTGCCCCGCTCTGCCTCGTTTCTTTTTTGGCTCTCGTTGAAGGCCCCTAGACATTTGTAATGAGAAGGTTATTAAGAGTCTGACTCAGGGACTCTGAGAACCCGTTTTGTCTTGCTCTTGGCTCCAGCTTTTGACTCGCTCATCGATGATTAGCATTTCTTGTTTTTGTCTCACTCCTCCTATCCCTCCTAAAAATTAAATCAAAGTTATGGCTCTGAAATAGTGTCATCATTGACCATTTTTCGAATGCTCTGTCTCTCGTTCTTCTCTTTCCTCACATTAGATGTGTTAGTGCTGGGTTGGAGCAAAAGCTTGCACACCAATTAGCTTTCCAGGACCAGAGTTGGAGACCCGCAGCCATAAGTTGTACTGCGTCCCAAATGGCACCCTATTCTCTATAAAGTTTACCCTATGGGCCCTGGTCAAAAGTAGTTCACTAAATAGGGAATAGGGTGCCATTTGGGATGTAACCAATGTGTAAGTTCATATGACCCCAAACTTGAACCTTGCTTTATCTCTTAACATATTTTCTGCAGGGGTATGTGAAACTGCAGACAGCACACAAATCAGCTTCCAGCTTAGTGTACTGTAGGCTATATCTGTATGTGTTGATATCACATGCACACATGCACGCGCACACACAAAGATGCACACACACACACATGCACGTGTACATACACACACGCTAAGTCCCTGACCTGCCTCTACACTCCAGCCAACTACTGCTGTGCAGGTGTGTCACACTGACCGAAGCAATGCATTCTGGGATGCCAGGGGCATAGCGGATCTTAGCTTCTTGCTTCCATAAAAGTAGGTTTCAGCGATACACACACTGAGACAGAGTGAGAGAGAGAGAGTGGCATCCACACGCACCGCAGTTACTCTCCTACAGACAGTGAGAATAAGTCTGACAGGTGACAATCACACACAGGTCGCATCCCAAATGGCACCCTATTCCCTAAAGCACTACTTTTGTTTTCAAGCCCTATGGGCCCTGGTGAAAAATAGCACACTAAATAGGGAATAGGGTGTAATTTGGGACACATCCTGGGCCCATAGGGCTCTGGGCAAAAGTAATGCACTATTTAAGGAATAGGGTGCCATTTGGGATGCATATCTTGGCTGTGTTTCATAGCATCAATTCTGCTTAGTCACTGATCACTGACTCACTGAGCAGACTGACTGATCTATAAATCACCTTTGCCTCCTAAATACCTACTCTAACTGTAATTTGTAGATCAGTCAGTAGATCTAGATTGATACTCTCAATCACGGCCAAGGAGTCAGGGTCACAGTTTGCAAGCAAGTGCAGGGGCAGCACTTATAACTGTAAAAGTTACAGAGTGCCATGAGTGGAAAATGAGGACTCACAATTCTTATGATGATGAAACGTCAATGCTTTTAACCTAAATAAACATTATTTTTTACTTTAAGAGTGAGAGCTGCACCTTTTTCCCCTCATGTAAAACTTACATTTCAGCAGCACCTCTACTCAGTTTTGAGCACTGTGTACAGACTTAGGTTATAGAGTATGCCTTTAAACCATCATCACAAACAGTACAGGCAAATAGTTACTATCTTTGAGGAACTACAATAGAACACAGACAGGCATCACAGAACTCGCCAAAACAGGATCAACAGGACTCAATACTCAATACAACAGCAGCCGCCGTGGCAACACTCCACTGCTTCAGATACTACCGACCAGCTTGACTGAACACACTTCAAACAAACACACAGAACAACTCCCCACTGTACGAGAAGAGAGACGGTGTCTCGAATGCAGCTCAGACATAATAGGCCACTAACTACACAGCAGGTGGTGAATTTCAAAGAGATTTGAGACTGAAAGAAGCGACAAGTGTTTCAAACGCAGCTCAGACATAGGCTACTAAACAACAGGCAGTGTATGCCAAGGAAATAAAAAGAGAGTTGTGGCTGTACAAGAAGAGAGAGCGAGAGGGTCGAACGCAGCTCAGATATAGACCTTGCTCCTGAATAACAGGCAAGGCATCTCAAAGACAGAAATGATGAGAAACTATAAGAGAAAAGAGACTTGAAGGCAACTCAGACAGAAGCCTACTTAATCACATGGAGTGGATGTCGTGGACAAATCATTTGATTTGTGACAGTAAAACAACAGAGTGCCTTGAACGTTAACTCAGATACTAAACAACAGACACTGCACGTCAAAGACAGCAAAAGATGAGAAACTCTCAAATAAGAGAGTGCCTAAAATACGATTTGTGACTGTAAAAAAAGAGAGCTCCTTGAACGCAGCTCTGACATACTAAACAACAGATACTGCAAGTCAAAGATTTTTAAAAAGAGATTAAAGATGGAGAAAAAATGTAAAAGCGGGGAAAATGAGAGAAAAACTGAGACAATCTCTCGGCTCCAGGACTCTATCGCGCCATACATCAAAATAGAGGCAGATAAGACACCCAGCTCTGGCTCTAAAGAACAGGAACAAATCAATGAACAGCAAAAAGTGGAGAAAAACAAAATAAGGAAAAAAAGAAAGAAAACCATCTCTTTTTGTCTGCTTACTGCTTCTCTGCTTCGTTTCTTTATCTGATTCTAGTCTGGACTGGAAGAAGTTCGCTTCACAGCTCAGTAATCTCAATGGGGAGGTTGGTTGAGTAGTATGCGTTTCAGGGAGTCATGAATGAGAATGAGAGTATATGTAGTCAGTGATGGACCTCTTTTTGCCCCATTGACTAACCTCTTCTCTCCATCCTTTGGTGTTTAGATTGAGTTCCTACTTCCTACATATTTTCCTAAATCTCAATAGGGATGGGGGAGGAGTGTATATGAGGGAGTCATGAATGAGAATGAGGATATGTGTAGTCATTAATAAACCAATTTTCCTCTCGACTAGCATCTTCTCTCCATCCTTACGCCCACTGACTTCCGAGATACAGTCACATTCCATAAGCTCAATCTCTCATATTGATTGGTGATGCATTAAACATCTCTCTGTGTGTGTGTGTGTCTCTCTCTCTCTCTCTCTCTCTCTCTCTCTCTCTACCTCTCTCTACCTCTCTTTACCTCTCTCTACCTCTCTCTACCTCTCTCTACCTCTCTCTACCTCTCTCTACCTCTCTCTACCTTTGAATGCTTGGCTCTGAAAAGCCAACTGACATTTACTCCTGAGGTGCTGACCTGTTGCACCCATGGCCATGTACTTTTATAATCTCCACCCGGCACTATATTTCTTCCTAGGTTCCTGCCTTTCTAGGGAGTTTCCTAGCCACTGTGCTTCTATATCTGCATTGCTTGCTGTTTGGGGTTTTAGGCTGGGTTTCTGTATAAGCACTTTGTGACATCTGCTGATGTAAAAAATTAATATATTTGATTGATTATACATTTATTATTATTTGTACCGTTGTCCAATCTCATCTTGGATTGTACACTTGATCTTATACACTTGATCCCTGAATATGGGAATTCACAACAATCTTTACATTCAAGTCCCACCCTTCCTCACCACAGTTTACAAACAAGTGCAGGGGGAACCCAGAGCCCTATACTACGAATCAGAGCCCTATACTACGAATCAGAGCCCTATACTACGAATCAGAGCCCTATACTATGAATCAGAGCCCTATACTACGAATCAGAGCCCTATACTATGAATCAGAGCCCTATACTACGAATCAGAGGGGTATACTACGAATCAGAGGGGCATATTACGAATCAGAGGGGCATACTACGAAGCAAGCTAGAACTACTCAGGGTTTTCTAAAGCTAGCCAGCTTCAGTTAGCTTCACATTCCAGCTCAGGCTTAATCCATACTACGACGGTGGATATTGCTAGTTTGCCTTGCTGCTAACTCTAGCAGGCTTCTAACTGCATGTGGATAGTCGAACGCCGAACTCTTCATTGAGACAATGCTGAAACATCAATCCATGGGCGAGTCAGTGCCACATTTTCATTTGTGCCAAAATCATCTTGCAAATTCAGCAGGCTATGGTGTCAAATAGGCTTTTAGAAGTGCTGTCTTTATTTGATTACTGATCATGAATGCCATCTTTGGTGTGTTTTGGGGTGCTTATCAATGCACAAGCACCTTTTCCCTTCTCCTATCGATAAAATAATTGTATTAAGTCCTACAAAAATTTTACTGTGGGTGAAGTTTTAAATGCATTCTGTTATTGCTAAATATGTAACGTGATAGGTATTTTAACATTAACCTTTTTTTAACACACCCAAAAACAATTTATTAAAATATTTAATCAGTCATCTTCCTCAAATGAAGGGGATGATGACGCAACCTTTGCGAGAGGGAGGGAATCTGATTTCATTAGTGCTCAACTCGCAGCAAAGACACTTTATAAAATCCTGAGTAGATCATAGTATACCACTCTGTTTCAATCAAAAGCTACAGATTATGCCTGTAAAGCACCATCTCAACACAATCAACACTACAAGCTAATAGCAAGTTGGTTATTTTTTGTGAAACCATGTAGGCGTAGAAACGGAATCTATTGACTGTTGGGGATTTTCATATTCAGGTGTGAAGTGTATGAATGATGATGATCTGTTTACACCAAGAATGTGTCCCAAATGACATCCTATTCTCTTGTTAGTGTACTACCTTTGACCAGGGCCCATAGGAAATATGGTGCCATTTGGGACTCTGGCTCAGCCTGAATGCTCTGTCAAGACATGATGCCTACAGTATATGTACAGTACAGGTTGTCATATGAATAACAATGAACCTCCTAGCTTACATAAAGCCAGCACAGTGATTCCCAATGTGCTCCTAGGAAACCTTTCACAACTGCACATTTTGGTTCCAGCCCAGAACTAGCACACCCAGCACACCCGATTCAACTAATCACAGGCTTGACGAGTAGCTGATTAGTTGAATCAGGTGTACTATTTTCCCAAACTGGAAGAGAAAATATGCAGTCCAAGGGGTATTGTAGGACCAGATTGGGAAACATTGACTATTGGCAGTGTAGACTCTAGAGAGTAATAGCAGTTGATTATTGATTTATGTTACATGTATTTATTTATGCCAGTCAGTCTCCCTATGAATTTGTATGGAGCATAAGTAAGGTTTCAATGTGTCATGATTCATGAATCATGCACTAAAACAAGGTTGTGGTAGAGACTGTCAATGTGTCATGTGTAGTCATTCCACATAGATATAACCAGCATCAGTGTGCTAGCTTAGCATACAGCGCTGCCTCCCTGAACTTGCCTCTGACTGGGCTTGAACCAGGGTCCTCTACCTCACCAACACACCTGACAACATACAAACCAGTTGAGCTATAGAAAAGGATCCAAATTGATAGCACCATTGGCGAGATTTCAAGCTAGCTGTGGAGTAAGCTTTCCTACTCCCTTCATCTAATAATGTCGAGAGCCTTTTCTTTTTAAGGGGGTAGATCAGTTTTATTATTGCAGATAGATTGTGGCTTCCATCAATGTAATTGTCTGCATCATTTCCAATCCCCCATATATATATATTTTTGTAAATTTATAAAATATATATATATATTTTTTTTAAATATATATTTTCCTTTATTATGTTCTCCTAACCCTACCACCCCTCCCCTAATTGGAGTAAACTAATTGACAACAACACCTAGTCTTCTACTTCCAGCTTATACATACTATATATATTTTACGGACACAGTATATTTTACAATAGTTATCTTTTGTTTGTTTTTAGTCGCATCCTTCAGCTACCCTCAATCCCTCCCATCTAACTCTGAAGACCATCTTGTTTTGATTTCTATTTGCCATATATTTTTCAACTGTGCTGTTTCACAAAAGTTCTGAACCTATATACATTTTACGGACCCAGTATATTTTACATTAATTATCTTGTTATTTTTTGTCCGACCCTTCAGCTCCACTCAAGCCCTCCCATCTATCTCTGAACACCATCCAATTTAATTACTATTTGCCATATATTTGTCAACTGTGCTGTGATGTTTCACAAATGTTCTGAACCTTTCTTTTCTCATAGTTTCTAAAGATGATAAATGAAAGACACATTTTTTTGCTAAGAGTACTATATTATTGATCGATTGACTACGACTTTTCAAATCACCCAGCAGTGCTATCTGCAGAGTTAGCTCTAGGTAAATGTTGCAATTCTTCAGCCATTCCTGAACCTGCAACCAAAAACAAGCTACATATTGACAGAACCAAAACAAATAATCTAATGATTTTGTCTCTTCGCAGCAAAATCTGCAGAGCTGGGATGGTTGTATCCCCCATATATATAACATTCTATTGGTTTCAAGAATTGTGTATAATAATTAAAATGGAAAAACTCTACGTTTTGAATCAAGCGTTGTTTTATGTATCAGTTCATAAACCATGCGCCATGGAAACGGTACAACGAGAATCTCTTCCCAACTATTTTGCAATCTATATGGCACAGCTGTACATTTTTGGTCCTTAAATGAAACTGGTATATTTTTTTATTTATCACAATTCTCTTTAACAAATGTTAGTCTTTAATGCAGGGCTGACAGACAAGTTCCTTACTTTCTCCTCCTTCCACTTGCCTCTTCCATTTATGTGGTAATGCTAGAGAGCCTTTGTTGATGCCCTATATGTGCCAGCCAGCACAACAGGGATGACTGCTGACTGGCATCTAGCAACAGGACACCACAGGACATACTAATGTATAACAACCAGTAATGTGAAACGACAAGGGACAACAACAACAACCTCTCCTTCACTCCCTCCATTCGTTCCTCCATTTGTTCCATCCATCATCACATAATCATTCCGTCCTTTGTGTGTGTGTGCGTCAAGACTTACATCTTGACGAAGGGGTCAGAGTACCCATTGGAGTCCATGGCAGCGAGGTGGGCACAGCGTACGATGCCAACCAGTAGACAGCTCTTTTCTGGACTGTAGCACAGCGACACCAGGATACGACCACGCTGGGGGAGGGGGGACACAATTAGCCGTGACACCACTACAAATTTAAACTAAACTTTATTGATAGTCAACGAACTGATTGTTCATAGATTAAAGCCAATACATATAAAGCAGACAATTAAAAACATACTACAAATAGGGTCATTTAAAATTGAAGGAACAAAAAATATATAAAATGAATTAAAATAATAAGATTAATTTAATTGCATGTTGGGAAATCAGTGACAGGACTGTCAATAACACTGAGATTAGTACTACTACTATCATAGTGCCACCACTGTTATTACTACTACTACTACTATGGTACTAGTAGTACCACAACTAATGTTACTACTCCTGCTACTACTTTATCTACAGTATATGACAATCTCTACTATTTATGGTAATCTTCTTACCTCTTCCTCAGCCACAGGTGTTCCTTGCTCCACGGTTTCTTTGTTGATGTCTTTGTTCTGAGTGGGAGAAGGGAGGTTGAATTCAATACACAGTTTGTAAATCAATAGAGCCCTTTGACGAACTGACGCATTCACACGCACACCCACAGATGCACACACTCTCTCTCCTTGTTTCTCTCTCTCACACACACACGCATATACTCACACGCATGCACACACACACACACACACACACACACACACACACACACACACACACACACACATATACCTGTGTGATTCTCTCCAGACCCATTTTGAATCTCTTGCTCTCGCCTTCGCTCAGTTTCTTCAAGGCAACCCGGACCTCTCCGATAAACTCGTTACGACCGAGTCTGTCCATGTCGCACACACAAAGCCTACACACAGACAGGCATGCCACACACACACACACACACACACACACACACACACACACACACACACACACACACACACACACACACACACACACACACACACACATACACACACACACACACACACACACACACACACACACACACAGAAAGTGAGAAACAGACACATATCCTCTCAAGAGCTAGCAGTGGGGAGTATGCTCATTTGATCTATCTGCAAACTCTGGGCACTCAAAGAAGCCCCACTGATCTACACGTAACTCCCAAAATAATGGAAACACTTGAGTAAATGAGGTATACAAAGTATATTAAAAGCAGGTGCTTCCACACGTGTGGTTCCTGAGTTAATTAAGCAATTAACATCCCAGCATGCTTAAGCTCATGTATAAACATGCTGGACAGGCCATTATTTTGGCTACCATGGCTATGCCCCCATCCACATAGCAGGAGTGGTCATTGAATGGTTTAATGAGCATGAAAACGATATAAACTATATGCCATGATCATGTGACCAGATCTCAACTCAAAACTTATGGGAGATTCTGGAGCGTCACCTGAGACAAAATTTTCCTCCACCATAAAAAAAAATGGTGTTGCATCCCTCCAATAGAGTTCCAGACACTTTTAGAATCTATGGCAAGGTACGTTGAAGCTGTTCTGGCTCGTGGTGGCCCAATGCCCTATTAAGACACTTTATGTTGGTGTTTCCTTCATTTTGGCAGTAACCTGTAGCTATACTCTGTGCTGTACATGTCTGCCTGTGCACGCTGTGCTGTACATGTTGGTCTGTCTGCCTGCCTGCCTGCCTGTCTGTACGTCTGTCTGTCCGCTTTGTCTGTCTGTCTGTCTGTCTGTCTGTCTGTCTGTCTGTCTGTCTGTCTGTCTGCCTGCCTGCCTGTCTGTCCTCTATGACTGCAGACAGACAGACAGACATACATGTCTCTGTGTGTTGCAGAACAGCTCTGCTCGGAACCTCAGTGTGAAGTGTGAAGAGAGGAGTTGAATAAGCCTACATTTTGCAAATCTTGTGTTGAAGAAATATGGTCTGCAAAAAACAAAATTGAGAGTACATGTGCCTCTATAGTGCACTTGAGACGTTTTAAGAACAGAGAATGGCCTTGAGTTTGTCTCATGTCACTATGACAACTGCGGTATTCTAGTAATTTTACACGGCTGGTCGTGTTTACTCTTTCAACTACTACTACTCTACCCTCCTGCTCTCAGATGTTCTCTCACCTTCCTGCATATCCCTCTGGGCTGTAGCCTAGGTAATTGTTCTCTCTCTCTCTCTCTCTCTCTCTCTCTCTCTCTCTCTCTCTCTCTCTCTCTCTCTCTCTCTCTCTCTCTCTCTCTCTCTCTCTCTCTCTCTCTCTCTCTCTCTCTCTCTCTCTCTCTCTCTCTCTCTCTCTCTCTCTCTCTCTCTCTCTCTCTCTCTCTCTCTCTCTCTCTCTCTCTCTCTCTCTCTCTCTCTCTCTCTCCCCCTCCCTCCCTGTGACAGTGGTTCCTGTTGGTTCCAGCATGTTAGTCATACCTGCCGTGTGTATGTATGTGTGTGTGTGTGTGTCAGGACCAGAAGGCTCTTCATGATACTCTCACAATTTCACCCCAACCGTCTTCTCTGCATCTTAATCAGTGTGAGGCATGCACTACGTCCCAAATGGCACCCTACTACCAATATAATGCATAGGGCTCTGGTCAAATGTAGTGCACTATATAGGGAATAGGGTGCCATTTGGGATGCTGACATACTGCAGGGTTGCAGTAACATGCATATTTTCCAATTCTTATATAACGGATCAGTAACCATGTTATGTGTCATTCTATATTACATGATGGTGAGATGTCTGCATTGCACCTCAGCAG
The DNA here is from genome assembly GCF_964263955.1 of Coregonus lavaretus. Classification (NCBI taxonomy): domain Eukaryota; kingdom Metazoa; phylum Chordata; class Actinopteri; order Salmoniformes; family Salmonidae; genus Coregonus; species Coregonus lavaretus. Next base: position 27,159,195 of record NC_140025.1, on the reverse strand, counting down.
TCATGAAGAAGTGATAGAGAGATAGACAGATAGAGATATACACTGAGTATACCAAACATTAGTAACATTAGTAACCTTCCTAATATTGACTTGGACCCTCCCACCCCCTTTTGCCCTCAGAACAGCCTCAATTCATCGGGGCATGGACTCTACAAGATGTCGAAAGCGTTCCACAGGGATGCTGGCCCATGTTGACTCCAATGCTTCCCACAGTTGTGTCAAGTTAGTTGGATGTCCTTTGGGTGGTGGGACATTCTTGATACACACGGGAAACTGTTGAGCGTGAAAAACCCAGCAGCGTTGCAGTTCTTGACACAAACCGGTGCACCTGGCACCTGCTACCATACCCCGTTCAACAGCACTTAAATATTTTGTCTTACCCATTCATCCTCTGAATGGGACATATACATAATTCATGTCTCAATTGGCTCAAGGCTTAAATGTCCATGTCTCCTCCCCTTCATCTACACTGATTGAAGTGGATTTAACAAGTGACATCAATACGGGATCATAGCTTTCACCTGGATTCACCTGGTCAGTATATGACATGGAAAGAGCAATGTTTTGTATACTCAGTGTAGAGAGATACAGTAGGAGCTCAGTGATAGGAACATGTCGGATGGAGGTTTAAACTGAAATGTCTAACTTTGAAAGTCACTGTGCATCAAACCGATATTGAAAATATTTATTGCGCAGTTAGTGTTTTCTAATCATTTAGCCTGATATTATAAATAGCTTGTAAGCAACTTTTACGTTTGTCTGCAGCAAACAGAAGTTCCTTTTTATTCATAATTTAATATGTGTCCTGGACTGGTTTGATTTATCCTGTTCAGTTGACTGGTCGGTCCATAACTCTGAGGTTTGTATCTTTGAGGTTCTACTGTTGAGAGATGGAAAAATTGATTTCTGCCATCAGACTGGCACTCTGTCGGTCTTGCCTGGGCTATGACAAGGTGTTGACGGTAGCCATGGTTTTGTCACCGAGCCAACATACCTTTCCTACACCGCTATGGAGCTCTCCATTGACTGACAGTAGGATGCTCCAGGGTCAAGCTTCCCCTGGGTATAGATCTAGGATAAACTTCACCTCGCCCAATCCTAACCTTAACCATTAGTTAGGAGAATGCTAAACGTTTTATCGTTAATGTCTCCCCTTTGTCATACATTTGTTGATTGCAGCCAAGAAATATGATATAAGAGGAGGACATTTACAGCACTGTTTTTCAATATTTTTGTACCTCAGAGGCAGTTACAATTGCCAAGATCCACCACTGCAGTCTACGAACAAGTACATGGGCAGCAAGTTTGGAAGAATTGAAGTTACAGCTAATGCCTTGCGCCTGAAGTTATAAAACACAATACAAGTCCTTGCTGGATGCTAAATGCACATTAGCATGATCATTCCCTCTGCTCCCTATGCTACACTATAATTCCCTATCCCCATCCACTCTATGCTACGCTACAATTCCCTATTCACATCCACTGCCTATGCTACGCTACAATTCCCTATTCACATCCACTGCCTATGCTACGCTAATTCCCATTTCCCAGTCATTGTCCCCAAGTGTACAGCCTGCTGTTCAGCCATTAGCTCTGGTTCCCCCAGCTGCCCCCATGGGGAGAGGCTGTGTCTTGGCTGTGCCTCTATGCTTGGCAGTGCACCATGCTGGGGGAAGAGTTTTGAGTAGCCCCCCCTCCTGATCTACCCTGCTGGGACTAATGGTGCTGGTCTCACGGACGGGCCAAGCCAATGGGGGAAGCGGCACATCAGGGTGCCCACAGACTGTGACTCACGCCCTCTCCTAACTCCTTGGGTCTGCTCTCCCTCTTTCTTTCTTTCTCTCTCACTCCATCACTTGTCTTTCTCTATTTAACCCCAGTCTTTCTCTCCATAGGCTCTCTTCACCCCATCTCTCTTCCTTTCCCTCTGCCCCTTTCTCTTTCCATCTCTCTCTCTCTCCCCTCAACTTTTTCTCTCTTTCTTGGTTCGCCCTGCATCCACCCCCACTCTCTATCTCTTTCTATCTCACTCTCTCTCCTTCTCGTCTGAAAATGTTCCCCCTCTCCCAAGCACTCCGCCACTTTCTCTTCGCCTGTTCCCTCTCTTTCTCCACCTCTATCCCCTCTTTCTTGGAACCCCAATTCTCTCTTCTATCCTCTTCTCCCTTTCCTTTCCCCTGTCTGTCCTCATCTATCCATCTCTTTCTTGGCATCCCTCTCTCTCTTCCCTCTTTCTTGGCATCCCCCCCTTTCCCTGGCTGTCTCCCTTCCTCTACCCCCCCCTTTTCTTGGCACCCCTCACTCGCTCTCCCAACTTTTATCCCCTCTTTCTTGGCACCCCTTCCATTCTCTCCTTCCTTGCCTGGCTCTCCCTAGCTTCTGGGTTGGCCTGTGTCTAGGGGCTGTCTCCTTGGCTGGAGGTCAGGTGGGTTCCCTGGGCATTCAGGGTCTTTCCTGAATCCTTATCTACAAAGAGATGGAGTGTGTGTGTGTGTGTGTGTGTGTTTGGAGGTTTTTTTTTGTGTGTGTTTGTATCTGTGGGGAGTGGGGGGCTACATGGCTTCTCTGCCCAGTGTCTGCCCTTTACTGCATGCCAGAGGGTATCTGTCCAGTGTCTGCCCTTGACTGCATGCCAGAGGGCATCTGTCCAGTGCACACTCCAGACCGGATGCATTAGAGAGAGGGTGAGAAGTGTGTGTACAGTGCCTTCAGAAAGTATTCACACACCTTTACTTTTTCTACATTTAGTTGTGTTACAATGGATTAATACAACAAAATTGATTAAATAGAGATTGTGTGTCACTGGCCTATACACAATATCCCATAATGTCAAAGTGGAATTATGTTTTAAGAAATGTTTACAAATTAAACAGTGGCGCAGCGGTCTAAGACACTGCATCACAGTGCTAGAGGCATCACTACAGACACTGGTTCGATCTCAGGCTGTGTCGCAGCCGGCCGCAACTGGGAGACCCATGAGGCGGCGCACAATTGGCCCAGCGTCGCCATGAGGCGACTCCTGTTGGGGGCTGGGCGCATGCACGCTGACACGGTTGCCAGTTGTATGGTGTTTCCTCCGACACATTGGTGCGGCTGGCTTCCGGGCTAAGCGAGCAGTGTGTCAAGAAGCACTGTGGCTTGACAGGGTCGTGTTTCGGAGGACTCATGGCAGTCGACCTTTCGCCTCTCCTGAGTCCGTGTTGGAGTTGCAGCGATAGGACAAGACTGTAACTACCAATTGGATATCACGAAAAAGGGGATTTATTTTTTTATATATATATATATATATAAGCTGAAATGTCTTGAGTCAATAAGTATTCAACCACTTTGTTATGGCAAGCCTAAATAAGTTCAGGAGTAAAAATGTGCTTAACAAATCACATAATAAGTTGCATGGACTCACTCTGTGTGCAATAATAGTGTTTAACATTATTTTTGAATGATGACCTGCTCTCTGTACTCCACACATATAATTATCTGTAATGTCCCTCAGTCAAGCAGTGATTGTCGAACACAGATTCAACCACAAAGACCAGGGAGGTTTTCCAATGCCTCTCAAAGAAGGGCACCTATTGGTAGATGGGTAAAAAATTTAAAAGCAAACGGTGAATATTCTTTTGGCAATGGTGAAGTTATTAATTACACTTTGGATGGTGTATCAATACACCTAGTCACTACAAAGATACAGGCGACCTTCCTAACTCAGTTGCCGGAGAGGAAGGAAACCGCTCAGGGATTTCAACATGAGACCAATGGTGACATTAAAACAGTTACAGAGTTTACTGGCTGCGATAGGAGAAAACGGAGGATTGATCAACAACATTGTTGTTACTCCACAATACTAATGTAAATGACATAGTTAAAAGAAGGAAGCCTGTACGGAATAAAAATATTCAAAAACATGCTTCCTGTTTGCAATAAGGCACTGAAGTAAAACTGCAAGAAATGTGGCAAAGAAATTAACTTTATGTCCTGAATACAAAGAGTTATTTTTTGGGCAAATCCAACACAAAACATCACTGAGTACCACTCATATTTTCTAGCATGGTGGTGGCTGCATCATGTTATGGGTATGCTGGTCATTGGTAAGGACTACAGAGTTTCTTAGGATAAAAATAAATGGAATAGAGCTAAGCACAGGCAAAATCCTAGAGGAAAACCTGGTTCAGTCTGCTTTCCACCAGACGCTTGGAGACAGCAGGACAATAACCTAAAGGCCAAATATACACTGGAGTTGCTTACCAAGATGACATTGAATGTTCCTGAGTGGCCGAGTTACAGTTTTGACTTAAATCGGCTTGAATATCTATTGCAAGACTTGGAAATGGCTGTTTAGCAATGATCAACCGCCATCTTTACAGAGCTTGAATAATTTTTTAAAATAATAATGGGCAAATATGGTACAATTCATGTGTGCATAGCTATTAGAGGCTTACCCAGAAAGACTCATAGCTGTAATCGCTGCCAAAGGTGATTCTAATATGTATTGACTCAGGGGGTTCAATACTTATGTAATCAAGATATACTAGTGGTTTTTGTGTGTGTTTTTTAAAAACAAAAGTTAGAATTTTCTTCCACATTACAGAGTATTTTGTATAGATCGTTGACAAAAAAAGGACAATTAAATCCATTTTAATCCCACCTTGTAACACAACAAAATGTGGAAAAGTCAAGGGGTGTGAATACTTTCTGAAGGCACTGTATGTGTGTGTGTGTGTGTGCCTATATCTGTGTGTATATCCCTGAGGCATGGGTTTTACCTTGCTGCATTATCATGACGGTGCCAAACACAAAAACACATACAAACACATACAGTGCATTCGGAAAGTATTCAGACCCCTTCCCCTTTTCCACATTTTGTTACATTACCTTATTCTAAAATAGATTTTAAAAAGAAAATCCTCATTAATCTACACACAATACTCCATAATGAAAAGCGAAAACAGAACCCGACGGAGCTCCAGAGTTCCTCTGTGGAGATGAGAGAACCTTCCAGAAGGACAACCATCTCTACAGCCACTCCTCAGTAAAAGGCACATGACAGCCTGCTTGGAGTTTGCCAAAAGGCACCTAAAGACTCTCAGACCATGAGAAACCAGATTCTCTGTTCTGATGAAACCAAGATTGAACTCTTTGGCCTGAATGCTAAGCGTCACGTCTGGGGGAAACCTGGCACCATCCCTACGGCGAAGCATGGTGGTGGCAGCATCATGCTGTGGGGATGTTTTTCAGCGGCAAGGACTGGGAGACTAGTCAGGATCGAGGAAAAGATGAACGGAGCAAAGTACAGAGAGACCCTTGATGAAAACCTGATCCAGAGTGCTAAGGACCTCATACTGGGGCAAAGGTTCACCTTCCAACAGGACAACGACCCTAAGCACACAGCCAAGACAACGCAAGAGTGGCTTCGGGACAAGTCTCTGAATGTCCTTCAGTGGCCCAGCCAGAGCCCGGACTTGAACCCGATCAAACATCTCTGGAGAGACCTGAAAATAGGTGTGCAGCGACGCTCCCCATCCAACCTGACAGAGCTTGAGAGGATCTGCATAGAAGAATGGGAGAAACTCCCCAAATACAGGTGTGCCAAGCTTGTAGCGTCATACCCAAGAATATCAATGCTGTAATCGCTGCCAAAGGTGCTTCAACAAAGTACTGATTTCATTTTTATTTTTATTTCTTTGCAGACATTTCAAAAATCCTGTTTTTGCTTTGTCATTATGGTTTTGTATGTAGGCCGATGAGGGAAAAAATGTTTTTATTCCATTTTAGAATAAGGCTGTAACATAACAAAATGTGGAAAAAGTCAAGGGGTCTGAATACTTTCCGAATGCACTGAACACACACGCACAAAGTTGCTGAGCTCGACCTCAATCACTTCAGCGTTCCGTATCAACAGCACTCGAGGAATGAGGGGGCTGAGACTCCGAACGAGAGCCAACACCTGAGTGGGTTCCCGCGGCGACTGCTAATGGAACAGTTGGCCGGAGTGCTTGGCAGTTTTTTTCTTTGTCTGTGGGATAATTAATTGGCCAGATGGCCCTCTGGGAACTGTAGGCAAGTTGTTTTATAATATATGCCAGTATAATATACAAGTAGGAGTTGTAGTTCTCTGTAGTTCAGTACCTGAGGGTTTTGGTGGTCATGTCGATAGCGGTGATGCCATGGTACATCAGTGTCTCGCTCCATACCGGGTTCAGAGTGTTCTTCAGTGTTTTAGTGCGAAGTTTGTTCGCCTGCAGGGGACGAAAGAGAGAAGGAGAGAGGGATAAGAGATGGAAAGGGAGAAGGGTGGTTCAAAAAGAGGGAGAGAAAGGATTGCGGAAAGAGGGAGAGAGGAGAGAGACGAAAAGTATAGAAAATAGTGGGTGTGGGAGCATAGGGGAAAGAAATGGGGGACTAAGAAAGAGACAGGTGGGAAGAGATAAGAGAGAGAGAGAGGTGAGGCAATAAGTAGGAGAGGGAGAGGGCAATTGGGGTGGAGTAAGAGGCAGTTGAGATGATAGAGCAAGAGATTAGAGGGAAATACTTAGGAAGAGAGGGTAGGATGAAGAGAAGAAGTGATAGATAGAATGAGATGACAGAGAGAGAGAGAGAGAGAGAGAGAGAGAGAGAGAGAGAGGGGAAACTTAATTTATCTCCTTCCCCCAGGAAATGGTAGACATCTGCTCACCTACTTTATAGAGGAGAACAGGAGGACAGGATGCTTCCCCGCGTCACCTGTCTGTCTGTCTCTCCTAGCCTGTCGCTAGCACTGCTACCAGCCAGACCCGCAAACAAGCACTGCGCTAACACAACACACCACACCTGTCAATTAACCCTCGCTAACACAATTAGCATGGAAAATCAAAGCCTCTCAATGAAGAAAGGCCTAGCGTAGCGTTAGCGTCCAATAATGCTACGCTAACTTCCCCTTCATTAATGATTGAGAAGGCAGGGTTAGGACATTATCTAGCTCTCGCTCCTATTTTCCATTATAAGCTGCCTCCAGGACGTGCTGCTGTTTTACATATTTCATTTATTTTCTTGGTTACACAACGGCTGTTTTTCGTTTTAATGCTGAGACCAGGCACGCTTCCTCACTTACTCAGCCTTGAATCCCCCCAGTGCACACACACATACATACACAAAAACACACACACACACACGGACACACATGCACACGCACGCATGCAAGCACGCACACACACACACATACACACACATACGCACAAACACACCAAGAGAGCGGAGAACTGTATACTCTCGAGGCACTCAAGCACGAGCCTAAATCCCGACTCCCCGGGACATTCTGGCGCTCCGGAGCTAATTACCTCTCTCTCTCCATCCTTCTCTCTCTCTCTTTCTCTTTCACTAAACCTCTCTCTGTCCCTCTCTCTTTCTTCCTCAAATCTCTCCCCCTCTCTCTCTTCCTCCATTCCTCCCTACCTCTCTTCATCTCTCTCCCTCTCTCTCATCCCTCACTCTTTTCCCCCCTCCTTCTCATCTCCTCTTTTCCATTGATACCACCGGGTACATCCCCGTCCAAAACAGCATATGGTGTCAGCAAAAATCACCTGCCTGGCTCCCCTCTCTCTTCATCAATCTCTTTCTCTCCCCTGCCCCCTTCCCCCGTCATCAATGCTGTTACATTTCCCTAAATATTTCATCCATAGCCCTCCGCCTCTCCCTCACTCCCCCCATCCGACTATATGGACCCTCTCCCTCTCCCTCTCTCCTCTGTTCCCCAAGCTCACACACACAACTGGCTAAGAAATCTCATTCTCCATGCGCCACGATTAGGACAGGGAGCAGATGAGAACGTCGAGCCAGGGAGACACCAAGAACCACTCTCACTGCTCTCCCTCTCTTTCTCTCGCTTTTCACCTCTCTCTCTCTCTCTCTCTCGCACTTTCTGTCTCTGTCTTCCTCTCTCTTGCTCGCTCTCTCTTTCTTTCTCCCTCTCCTCTATTTCTCCCTCTCTCTTCCTCTCTCTCTCTCTGTGTTGTGTGTAATGGTGTGTGTTATGTTTTTGTGCATGAGAGAGAGAGAGCAAGTGTGTGTTTCTGTGGAGGTGTGTTTCGTCAGGTGTGTCTGTCCATGTGAGTCTGGCGGTCCTTTAGTATAAGGAATCAGCTTGTGCCCCTGTATGTGTGGAAGCTAGTGTGTGAAGGAGTGTGTATCTATGTGTGTGTGTGTGTGTGTGTGTGTGTGTGTGTGTGTGTGTGTGTGCGCGCGTGGGTATGTGTGCGTGTGCGTGAGTAAGAAAACAAATTGAAAGGGTGAGAGGGAGAGTGTGTGTGTGTGTGTGTGTGCTCGTGCCCCTGTGTGTGCAAGATGTTGTGTATGCGTGTGAGTCCCTCCCTGCCCGTCTGCCAGCCCGCCTGTCATCCTCTGTTTCACACTCACGTGCTCCCCACTCCTCAGCGCTGTAGACTCGTGTGGTCGATATTTACCAAACGGGGGTTTGTGGGTACTTACGTAAGTGCTGACGCTCTTTCTCCCCCTCCCTCCCTCTCCCCCCATCTACACTCGCCTGTTGACGTGAGTAGTGTAACAATCTGCGCTGTTTCCATGACAACCACCTGCTGCTGTCCTCCCCTCATCCATCTTCCCCCTCCTCCTGCCTTTTCTCCCCCCTTTACCTCCTGCCCTCCTCTATTCCAAGGTCATAGTGGGTCACATTGAGATAAATAGTGACAGAGATAGGGACAGAGGGTGGGATGGAGAAATAGGGTGTGGAACAAAAAGGGGTGGGGGTGGGGTGGGGTATAAACAAAAGCAGACCTAGACGTTTTTTTTGCTGTATTTTTTTGGTTCGACCACAGACATTGTGTTTATAATACCTGTCTGGCTCTATCTCCAACTGACTTTGATGTTGACCCAAACTCAAGATGGCTGCCACCAACAAGTAACCACCTGAGAAGAATTTGTGTCGGATGCCAAACCTCCCGACCGTTCACAAGAACAACAACTCCAAAATTTAAACAAAGCCAGTAAAATGGGACCAAAACATTGCTGTGGAGCACAGAGACATGCCACATCAACCAGCGAAGTACCAAAACAACTCCTGTTCATTAGTCGACGTAGTGTGTCAACGTGCTACATTAGCTAGCTAGTTACATTTAGCCCTAAAGCCAAAGCCCAGTGTTTTCCAAGTACATGGACTAGCCAGCCAAATAGAAAAAGTAGCCAGACAGAGAGTTCCCGGCTGGGGTAAAAAAAAAGTTGTGGTATTGAATAGAAAGACATTAATTTACAATTAAAATGACTGAAAAAGTATGAATTCAGTCTGTTGTTTTGGATATCGTCTAGGCCTAGACCTATATGATCCGGACTATTTTCTAAGCAACATAACCTTTATTAACATTAAAGGTGCAATATGCAGAAATTGCTTCACCATTTCCTGCTTGCTAAAATTCTAATAGTTCGCCTAATTTCAGTTTATGTGACAAAACAAGCAATGCATAGTGTAGAGAATCATTGTACCATCTAAACTGCTGTGAAATATCTTTTCAATAACTAAAATGGTGTATGTACAGTTGTTTGAAGCTGGTGTGCAAAACTGAAAGTAAAAGATGCAAAAACGAAACTTAAGAACGGGAAGCACAGAAATAGTGCACATAGAACCTATTTACTGCTTCTTAGACTTGCTTTCAATGAGAATGACAGATCTAACTAATTTCTATGTGAATTTGGTAGGGTAGCCCAAAAGGTTACATATTGCAGCTTTAAACCTGTCTTCTCTTGAGATGAAAGCAATTTACAGTTTTACTGCAAGATACGAATTGCCACAATGATGTTTGTTCTTCAAATTATGTATTATTGGCTCTGCTGCTGTGGACACTTAGGGCAAGGAAACCAATGTGTCAATTTGGATTTATCTTTAACAGTTTGGCCTGTCAATCAATCACGGTGGGTGGGGCTTTGAGGGAACGTGGTAGATTAGTAATTTAGTCAGAAAAACTAGTTTAGTCTACTCTTTCAATTGAATTTATTTTGGCAAAAACCTAAGAAAAAAGGTTGTGTTCTGTCAAGTAAACATGGATTCCCTGTCGAAAAACAACAATATAGAATTGCAGGAAAATGTTTATAAAAATGCTGCTGTATAAGTGATGTAGTATGCCAGGGGCATACTGTATGTATACTGTAACTAAGAAAGTAAGTATATGTTGTGTAGTAAGCTGTTAGTAGCCTATGTGTCTCACCCTAACAATTTGGTCCCTCTCCCCCTCAGAACTTAGCCTACTGTTCTGACTTGGTGGTGCACATGTAGCCTATAGCCTGTTTTGGAGAAATGTCATCATCGAATATTGCAAGAGCTTTCATTGTCTGCTTATGTGCCCCCGTTATTTATCCTATGGTTCTGACATGGTGTACAGGGAGAATACTGTAAGAACGGCCCATGTTCTGAATTCTGTCGCTGTACATTTCAAAAGTGCGGAACGAATAGGCATATCGTCCGTCTCAGCTCTCTCATGTGTATATTATGGCTTGCCTCTTTCCCGCTCATCGTTCCCTTATGCCATAGTTTGTACATCTCCATTGTTATATTGCTTATACAGTACCAGTCAAAAGTTTGGACACACCTACTCATTCAAGGGTTTTTCTTTATTTTTACTATTTTCTACATTGTAGAATAATAGTGAAGACATCAGAACTATGAAATAACACATATGGAATCATGTAGTAACCAAAAAAGTGTTAAACAAATCAAAATATATTTTGTATTTGAGATTCTTCAAATAGCCACCCTTTGCCTTGAAGGCAGCTTTGCACACTCTTGGCATTCTCTTAACCAGCTTCACCTGGAATGCTTTTCCAACAGTCTTGAAGGAGTTCCCACATATGCTAAGCACCTTTCCTTCACTCTGTGGTCCGACTCATCCCAAACCATCTCAATTGGGTTGAGGTAGGGGATTGTGGAGGCCAGGTCATCTGATGCAGCACTCCATCACTCTCCTTCTTGGTAAAATAGCCCTTACACAGCCTGGAGGTGTGTTGGGTATTTGTCCTGTTGAAAATCAAATGATAGTCCCACTAAGCCCAAACCAGATGGGATGGTTTGGGCTTATTAATATCTTACTCATCATTTTAGGCGATGTTATATTGATGTATTTCATTGTTTTGCTTACTTTGTGTATTATACTATACGATGGTCTGAAACCATGTTTGCCAGTGACAGTCTCTTCCCATTAAAATACTTTTGTTCAACAAAAAGTTAATATAATTCCAGTTCATATTGTGAGGGTTGTTGCGAGGGATGTTTTGTTTGTGCAATGCGCTGTCTGTGCGTCGGTATATTGTCTATAAAAGTGGAGCCTCGTGATTGTATTTTCCTTCCCTTTTAGACCACATAATAAAATACTTCAAATGGTAGGCTCTCTCTCTCTCTCTCTCTCTCTCTCTCTCTCTCTCTCTCTCTCTCTCTCTCTCTCTCTCTCTCTCTCTCTCTCTCTCTCTCTCTCTCTCTCTCTCTCTCTCTCTCTCTCTCTCTCTCTCTCTCTCTCTCTCTCTCTCTCTCTCTCTCTCTCTCTCTCTCTCTATGGTGGGACTGTTTGGTGCATGCTGGAAATTGTTTGAGTGAGTGTTAAGTCCGAATGGGGACGCCGTCCCTGTCACTTCGGCACGGCTTTAGGTGTGTTACTGAAGCTACTGTCACGGTGGAGGAGTTTCTGGTCGCCGTAGGAGAGAAAGTAGGATATGAGAATGTTGCTTATGCGTCACGGATGAATAAAGCGGTGGTGGTATTTCTTAAAGAAGAGCGCCTTGTTGATCATATGGTTGAGCATGGCGTACTTCTTAAACGAATGTTTATTCAAGTTACGCCGCTTTTTTCTCCGTCAACAAGGGTAACGATTTCAAATGTACCGCCGTTTATTCCAAATTACCTATTGGAGCGCGAGTTATTGCGCTTTGGGAAGTTTGCAAGTTCAATTAAGGTTGTCCCGTTGGGTTGCAAACACCCGGAGTTGAAACAGGTTATGTCGTTTTGGCGACAGGTGTTTATGTTTTTGGACTCACCGGAGCAGACTTTGGAGTTATCTTTTAAAGTCAAGTATGACAATAGACTGTATATGGCTTATGCTAGTACGGGTAGTCAACGGTGTTTTGAGTGTGGGGATGTTGGTCATAAGCGACATGCTTGCCCGAAAAGGGAGAAGGCAGAGGGAGGGGTGCAGGTGGTCCTCGTAACGCCTGGGCCCACTGATGTAGGGAGAGGTGGGCTGACAGCGGTAGAGCAGCCACAAGCATCTGTTGCTGAGGAACATGTTGTCCGTGTTGAGGGCACAGAGTTGCAACTTGTACCAGAGGGAAATGTTATGCAGCAGAAAAATATTGTTGTAGAAGGTAAGGATGGATCTGAAGAGCCATTTCAGACTGGTGAGGAGGTGCCCAGTACGAGTGCTGGGGTACAGGAGGGGGTTCATGTGGAGCTAATCTCCCAGGTAGTGGAGGAGATGCCCACTACAAGTAATGGGTTACAGGAGGGGGTTCATGTGGAGCTAATCTCCCAGGTAGTGGAGGAGATGCCCACTATGAGTGCTGGGGTACAGGAGGGGGTTCATGTGGAGCTAGGCTCCCAGGTAGTGGAGGAGATGCCCACTACGAGTAATGGGGTTCAGGTGGGGCTAGTCTCCCAGGTAGTGGAGGAGATGCCCACTACGAGTGATGGGGTGCAAGTGGGGAGTGTTGAAAGGGATGTGGTAGAGGGGAGTCAGTGGTCTGTGGCCTCAGTTGAGGAGGATCAGGAGAAGGATATGGATATCTCTCTTGATACGATATCAGCTGGTGAGGACTCAATTTACGATCTAGAGGAGGTAAATGGGTTTCTGGATCAGAGTTTTGGGAAATCTGTCAAATTGGCAGATTATTTTGATGTTGATAAGTTTGTGAGGTCATCTGTGATGTTACAGAAGACGGTGGGGTTAGATCAGTTGAGTGAGAAGAAGCGGTTTCGCTTGAGGAAATGTGTTACTGCTGTTGCAGCAGCAAAAGGTGGCGGGAAACGTGGTCAGGTTAAGAGAACATTTAAATAATGATGATGATTATGCCTCATAGGGTGTTTTATTCTCTCTGTCTGGTTTCTCTGTGGTATCTTCTGCTTTTCCTTTTTCTTTTCTATATGGAGATACTAAGGGTAGGTTCTCTCAATATTAATGGAGGAAGGGACAGGAATAAGAGGGCTTGGGTATTAGAAGTAATAAAACAGAAAAGGCTTAATGTAGTTTTCCTACAGGAGACACATAGTGATGAGGAAAATGAGGTTGACTGGGGTATGTGGTGGGAGGGGCAGCATATACTCAGTCATGGTACTAATTTCAGTGCTGGGGTGGCAATCTTGTTTTCTTCAGGCTTAGGGGTGACTGTGGTATCTACAACAGAGATTGTCATGGGTCGGGTTTTATTGGTCAAGGTGGATGTTATGTTTTTTTTTATTTTTTTTTGTATGTTTATGCTCCTAATGAGGGTACAGAGCATATTGTTGGTTTGGATCAAATAAACCTTAAGACAGTGTGACCAAGAGGGGTGTATGGTTTTAGGGGGGGACTGGAACTGTACAGTGGATTTTACTGTTGATCGCACCGCTGAAGAACCTCACCTGCGGTCAGCCACTTGCCTGTCTGGTCTGTTAACTGAGTTTGAGCTTTCTGATGTGTGGACAGTAAGGAATGCAAAAGTTAGGCAGTACACATGGCTAAAAGTTAATGAAGGTCATGTCAGTGCAGCAAGGTTAGACAGGTTGTATGTATCTGAGCAATACTGTAGTAGGGTTGGAAGGTGTGACATTACTCCTGTGGGTTTCTCTGATCACCATATTGTCACTGTTGATATTCACTTGTCCTGTCCACGAAGGTCATCATCTTATTGGTATTTTAATGTTAAATTGTTACATGATGTCATGTTTTGTGAAAGGTTTTTGTTGTTTTGCGAAAAATGGATGGTTACAAAAGGGAATTTTGAGTCCTTGAGACAATGGTGGGAGGTTGGGAAGGCCCAAATACGATTATTTTGTCAACAGTATACTGCTCTGTCTCGAATTGAAGTTAAAGAGACTACCAGGGCCCTTGAACAGGACATCAAATCTATTGAATTGAAGTTGCTCACTCAGAATGACCCCGGACTAGTCATGAATTTACAGGACAAGAAACATGAACTGAGGTTGTTTCTGCATGAAAGAGTGAAGGGTGCCTTGATTAGGTCTCGTTTCGCTTCCCTCAAGGATATGGATGCTCCTAGTGCTTTTAAAAAAAAACCTAGGACAGTCGACATTGCAACGTAAACAGATGGTCTGCCTTTGTCTCCCTGATGGGAAGGTGACCACGGATGACAGTGAAATGCGTCAACATGCCGTGGATTTCTACTCTGCCCTCTATAAGGCGGAGGATTGTGACTCTCTGTGTACTGAACAGTTGTTACACGGTCTTCCTCAATTGGGACCTGAGCAAAGAGTCGCATTGGACTCTGACATTACACTGCAAGAGCTGTCCACAGCAGTTATGCAGCTCTCAACAGGCCGAGCCCCTGGCATTGATGGTTTACCATCTGAGTTTTATAAGCACTTTTGGGGGTCTATTGGGGAGGATTTTTATGAAATGGTGTGTGAATCTTTTCATGAGGGCTCTCTTCCTGTATCATGTCAACGTGCGGTACTTTCACTGTCGCCAAAAAAGGTGGATTTGGCTCTCATAAAAAATTGGAGACCTGTTGCTTTGCTGTGTGCAGAATATAAAATTGTTTCTAAATATCTCTCAAACAGGTTGAAAGAGTATCTGGGATTGTTGGTCCACAAGGACCAGTCTTACTGTGTACCTGATCGCTCTATTGTTGACAACTTGTTTCTAATAAGAGATGTTTTAGACATTTGTAAACTGTCTGATGTAAATGTGGGTTTACTTTCTTTGGATCAGGAGAAGGCTTTTGATCGTGTGGACCACCAGTACTTGTTTAAAACAATGAAAGCCTTTGGGTTTGGGGATGTTTTTTTGTCTTGGTTGAATTTACTGTATGCTGGGGCCTCGTGTATGGTGAAGGTGGGGGGTGGTTTGAGTTGCCCCATCCCTGTCCAAAGGGGCATCAGGCAGGGATGCCCAATTTCAAGGCAGTTATATAGTCTGGCGATTGAACCAATGCTTTGTTTTTTAAGAGCGAAGCTTACTGGTTTCTCTGTGCCAGGTGTAATGAAGGGTCCCACGATAGCATTGTCTGCGTATGCAGATGACGTGACAGTTTTTATTACAGGGGGTGAGGATGTTAAGGTTCTCTCAAACGCTTTAAAGGTGTATGAGGGGGCCTCCTCAGCTAGAGTCAATTGGGGAAAGAGTGAAGCGCTGTGGGCAGGTCAGCTTCAGATGGGGTCCGCTCCACGGTTACCAGGGGGGCTTCAGTGGGGCAGAGATGGGATGAAGATTTTGGGGGGTTTTCTAAGCTCCGATGTCTTTCAGAAAAATAACTGGGAGGTTGTAGTGGAGAAAGTGTGTGCCAGACTGTCAAGATGGAAATGGGTGCTGCCCCAGCTGTCTTATAGGGGAAGGGTACTGGTAGCTAATAATCTTGCTGCCTCTACCCTGTGGCACAGACTAATGATTTTGCAGCCACCAAAGGGTCTGATACAAGAGCTTCAGAGGACCCTTGTCAATTTCTTCTGGTCTGGACAACATTGGATTAAAGCTTCAGCCCTGTACCTGCCACTGCACGAGGGTGGGCAAGGCCTGGTGGACATTTCTTCCAGGATCTTGGCTTTCCGGCTTCAAGCAGCACATAGACTGTTGTACAGTGACGGTTCTAGCTGGGTTGACACAGCCTACACATTGATGAGGAGAGCGGGCTGTTTGAGCTTAGACAAGCACCTTTTCCTCTTAAAGCTGGAGGGGGGTGAGTTGCCTGGCCTGACTCCATTTTATGAGTCTGTTATGCAGGCTTGGAGAGTTCTGGTCAAGTCCCGTAAGGCCTGCACGCCACCAGGGATGTGGCTTTTTGAAGAGCCTGTTTTTCACAACACTGCCATCCAGTCCCGTGTTCTGGGTTCAGCTAGCCTACATTCATGCCTGTTAGGCGTGGGGTGTACTAAGCTGGGTCATCTGATGCGGAACAGGAATAGGTCGTTGGAGGAGCTGGGAGAAAGATTGTCTCGCCTACTGAGGAAGGTCGTCGCTGAGGTCTGTGACTCCTTGCCAGTACTTCATCTGCAGTATGTGACTGACACTTCCAATTCTGTGGAAGGAGGGTCTGGATTATGTGTTCCCTGCACTGATTGTTAGTGCTGCGGCGGGGGCATTCGAGGAGGACGTGGGGATGCTGCTTTTCTTTGATACCCCGGAGCTGGGGGAGTTCAAGGAGGTGGGAAAGAAGGCCATGTACAGAATACAGTGGGGAAAAAAAGTATTTAGTCAGCCACCAATTGTGCAAGTTCTCCCACTTAAAAAGATGAGAGAGGCCTGTAATTTTCATCATAGGTACACGTCAACTATGACAGACAAAATGAGAGAAAAAAAATCCAGAAAATCACATTGTAGGATTTTTAATGAATTTATTTGCAAATTATGGTGGAAAATAAGTATTTGGTCAATAACAAAAGTTTCTCAATACTTTGTTATATACCCTTTGTTGGCAATGACACAGGTCAAACGTTTTCTGTAAGTCTTCACAAGGTTTTCACACACTGTTGCTGGTATTTTGGCCCATTCCTCCATGCAGATCTCCTCTAGAGCAGTGATGTTTTGGGGCTGTCGCTGGGCAACACGGACTTTCAACTCCCTCCAAAGATTTTCTATGGGGTTGAGATCTGGAGACTGGCTAGGCCAC
The DNA here is from genome assembly GCF_964263955.1 of Coregonus lavaretus. NCBI lineage: Eukaryota > Metazoa > Chordata > Actinopteri > Salmoniformes > Salmonidae > Coregonus > Coregonus lavaretus. The sequence continues at coordinate 27,142,413 of NC_140025.1, read as the reverse complement.
TCCAGGACCTTGAAATGCTTCTTACGAAGCCACTCCTTCGTTGCCCGGGCGGTGTGTTTCGGATCATTGTCATGCTGAAAGACTCAGCCATGTTTCATATTCAATGCCCTTGCTGATGAAAGGAGGTTTTCACTCAAAATCTCACGATACATGGCCCCATTCATTCTTTCCTTTACACGGATCAGTCGTCCTGGTCCCTTTGCAGAAAAACAGCCCCAAAGCATGATGTTTCCATCCCCATGCTTCACATTAGGCATGGTGTTCTTTGGATGCAACTCAGCATTCTTTGTCCTCCAAACACGACGAGTTGAGTTTTTACCAAAAAGTTCTATTTTGGTTTCATCTGACCATATGACATTCTCCCAATCCTCTTCTGGATCATCCAAATGCACACTAGCAAACTTCAGACGGGCCTGGACATGTACTGGCTTAAGCAGGGGGACACATCTGGCACTGCAGGATTTGAGTCCCTGGCGGCGTAGTGTGTTACTGATGGTAGGCTTTGTTACTTTGGTCCCAGCTCTCTGCAGGTCATTCACTAGGTCCCCCCGTGTGGTTCTGGGATTTTTGCTCACCGTTCTTGTGATCATTTTGACCCCACGGGGTGAGATCTTGCGTGGAGCCCCAGATCGAGGGAGATTATCAGTGATCTTGTATGTCTTCCATTTCCTAATAATTGCTCCCACAGTTGATTTCTTCAAACCAAGCTGCTTACCTATTGCAGATTCAGTCTTCGCAGCCTGGTGCAGGTCTACAATTTTGTTTCTGGTGTCTTTTGACAGCTCTTTGGTCTTGGGCATAGTGGAGTTTGGAGTGTGACTGTTTGAGGTTGTGGACAGGTGTCTTTTATACTGATAACAAGTTCAAACAGGTGCTATTAATACAGGTAACGAGTGGAGGACAGAGGAGCCTCTTAAAGAAGAAGTTACAGGTCTGTGAGAGCCAGAAATCTTGCTTGTTTGTAGGTGACCAAATACATATTTTCCACCATCATTTGCAAATAAATTCATTAAAAATCCTACAATGTGATTTTCTGGATTTGTTTTTCTCATTTTGTCTGTCATAGTTGACGTGTACCTATGATGAAAATTACAGGCCTCTCTCATCTTTTTAAGTGGGAGAACTTGCACAATTGGTGGCTGACTAAATACTTTTTCCCCCCACTGTATGTGTAAAGGTGTCCCATGCCTCTTCCCTGGAAGGGGTAAAATCGACGAGGTGGGCGGGTGTGCTTGGTCCAGGTGCTTCCCCAAAAGGCTGTTGGTGATCATTATACAAACTGCCTATTGATAAGAGGACAGCTGACCTCCAATGGAGGATAATACATGGAGCCATAGCCACCAACATATATCTAGTACACCTGGATCCTACTGTTGGGGAGGGGTGTCCATTCTATGCTGAGTCTGAAACTCTGGCACATCTGTTTTTACAGTGTCCCAGGTTGGTCGGGATGATTGACCTGATCACTAATTGGTTCTCAACGTTGGGAGAGGTTTTCTCTTCCCAACTGTATATATTTGGGCCAAAATACAGGTTTAGTCAAAACGGTGTAGTTGTGTTGCTTAATTTTGTGTTAGGGGCAGCAAAATTAGCGATATGGAAGACCCGAAAGAACAGTATTCGGGGACAGGGGTCTGTGTATGTGGTGGGAATGCTGGAGGGAATGTTGGCAGCGAGACTAAGGGTTGAGTTTGCCTATTATAAACTTGTCAACAATATTGATCTGTTTATGAGTATATGGGGTATTCAGAGGCTGTTGTGTTTAGTTACTGTGGAGGAGGAATTGGAGTTGTGTTTTTAATTGATGTGTAACTATGGTTTTATATGAGTATTTATTGTGTGGTGGGCTCCCAGATCCAATAAAGATTATTTAAATATCTCTCTCTCTCTCTCTCTCTCTCTCTCTCTCTCTCTCTCGCTCTCTCGCTCTCTCGCTCTCTCTCTCTCTCTCTCTCTCGCTCTCTCTCTCTCTCTCGCTCTGTGTGTGTGGTGACAAAGAAGAGTAAAGTTAAGTGGTCCTCTGTACCTCAGCTGGTAGAGCACGGCGCTTGTAACGCCAAGGTAGTGGGTTCGATCCCCGGGTCCACCCATACACAAAAAAAAAAATTATGCACGCATGACTGTAAGTCGCTTTGGATAAAAGCGTCTGCTAAATGGCATATTATAAGGCCTCAACATCTTGCTGAATTTATCTGAACTAACATCTATCTCAATTTCTGCCACCGTCCATTTCGAAAGTGCTGAACGAATAGGAACTTGCTTATACTTAGAGCTAAGTGTGATAATGATTTAAGAACAAACATTATGAATTTACTGTACATAAATGTAATAATGTTTGTGTATAGTTAAAAAGTCAAAACTCATGTCGGCATTCATTATTATTGAAGAATAATGTGTTTTTTATCGAGTTACACAATATCAGCTATGGTTTTGAAAAAAGCAGTAAATTAGGCTGAATGAACTGTTTTGCTGCCAAACGAGGCTCCGCTGATAGCCAGGTGAAACGGTGGTAAGGATTCACTCGATGGTGCTGAAAGGAAAGTTCAGCTGTTGGGACAGCATTTTGTAGGCCCTAACAGTTTGTGGGCACTGTTTGTAACCATTATAATGCATGTAATGTATTGTTTAGTGTTGTGTGTCACGCCCTGACTCAGGGGACGCTTATATGTTGAGTCAGGGTGTGTATATTCCTTGTTGTGCTTTTCTATGTTGTCGATATATTATGTGTAGATCAATGTTGGCCGGTGTGGTTCCCAATCAGAGGCAGCTGTAGCTCGTTGTCTCTGATTGGGGTCCATACTTAAGCAGCCTATTGGCACAGTCTAGTTGTGGGATCTTGTTCCTTGTAAGGTATGTTGTGTGTTCTACCTTGGACTTCACGTTTCATTTCCTGTGTTGTTTATTACTTTAATAAACATGTACGCATATCACGCTGCGCCTTGGTCTGACCCATCATTCAACGAACGTGACAGAAGATCCCACCAAATGAGGACCAAGCAGCGTGCCCAGGAGCAGCAGACACCCTGGACACAGGTAGTGGAGCAGAGATCATGGACTTGGGAGGAGATAAGAGAGGATCTGGCCAAGCATATGGAGGCCCTGAAAGGGATGAGGGAGATGGAGGTGAGATTAGCCGATAGCGGACCCTGGGCAAAGGAGGAAGCCCAGGCAGGAGAGGTGAAACGGAGACCCGAGAGGCAACCCCAATAAAAAATTTTGTGGGGGCACACGGTGTGGACGACGAGGCAGCAGGAGGCCGTTAAAGGGCGGATCTGCAGGTGAGGAGGCCACCATGTTACGGGGGCTATTGGTTCAGAGGGAGCAGGAGTTATTCGGTCAGAGGGAGGCGCTACAGTAGGCTAAAAGGGAGAAGGAAAGTGTAGAGGCACGGCGAGAGGAGCTGGTTAGGCAGCAGAAGGAGCGGGGGTTAATAAAGGAACCCAGTCCTGCTCCTCGCACCAAGCAAGTGGTGCGTGTCGCCAGTCCGATCCGGCCCGTTCCTGCTCCCCGCCCCAAGCCAGTGGTGCGTGTTCCCAGTACGGCCCGGCCCGTTCCTGCACCTCGCACCAAGCCTCTGGTGCGCGTCGCCAGCCCAGGCGGCCTGTTCCTGCTCCTCGCACCAAGCCAGTGGTGCGCGCCGCCAGCCCGGCCGGCCTGTTCCTGCTCCTCGCACCAAGCCAGTGGTGCACGTCGCCAGCCAGGCCCGGCCTGTTCCTGCTCCTCGCACCAAGCCAGTGGTGCGCGTCGCCAGCCCGGCCCGTTCCTGCTCCTCGCACCAAGCCAGTGGTGCGCGTCGCCAGCCCGGCCCGGCCTGTTTCTGCTCCTCGCACCAAGCCAGTGGTGCGCGTCGCCAGCCCAGCCCGGCCTGTTCCTGCTCCTCGCACCAAGCCAGTGGTGCGCATCGCCAGCCCGGCCCGGCCTGTTCCTGCTCCTCGCACCAAGCCAGTGGTGCGCGTCGCCAGTCCGGCCCGGCCTGTTCCTGCTCCTCGCACTAAGCCAGTGGTGTGCGTCGCCAGTCCGGCCCAGCCTGTTCCTGCTCCTCGCACCAAGCCAGTGGTGCGTTTGTCCAGTCCGGCACGGCCCGTGCCCATTCCACCGGTGCCTGGTCCGGCACCGGTCAGCTGCTCCACTCCGGAGCCAGAGCAGTCCGCTCCACCGGTGCCTGATCCAGTGCCGGTCAGCTGTTCCACTCCGGAGCCAGAGCAGTCCGCTCCACCGGTGCCTGATCCAGCTCCGGTCAGCTGCTTCACTCCGGAGCCAGAGCAGTCCGCTCCACCGGTGCCTGATCCAGCTCCGGTCAGCTGTGCCACTCCGGAGCCAGAGCAGTCCGCTCCACCGGGGTCCAGTCCAGCTCCGGTCAGCGGCTCCACTCCGAACCCAGAGCAGTCCGCTCCACCGGTGCCTGATCCAGCTTCGGTCAGCGGCTCCACTCCGGAGCCAGAGCTGTCCGCTCCACCGGTGCCTAGTCCAGCTCCGGTCAGCGGCTCCAGTCTAGACCATGATGTCAGCCCCTCTCCAGGTTCGGGGTCTCCCACACCAGGGTCCAGACAGGGCCTGGCGTATTGTGGGAGGAAGGAGAGGGGAAGCAGCGCGCCGAGGTCGAGACCAGACCAGGGGCGCAACAGGGAGGCGGAGAGTGAGAGGTCGTCACGCCCCGAGCCGGATCCGCCTCCGAGGCGGAATACCCACCCGGCCCCTACCCTGTTATGTTTATGTTGTGCGGTCAGAGTCCGCACCTTTGGGGGGGGGGTACTCTCACGCCCTGAATCAGGGGACGCTTATATGTTGAGTCAGGGTGTGTATATTCCTTGTTGTGCTTTTCTATGTTGTCGATCTATTATGTGTAGATCTCTGTTGGCCGGTGTGGTTCCCAATCAGAGGCAGCTGTAGTTCCATGTCTCTGATTGGGGACAATACTTAAGCAGCCTATTGGCACAGTCTAGTTGTGGGATCTTGTTCCTTGTAAGTTATGTTGTGTGTTCTACCTTGGACTTCACGTTTCGTTTCCTTTGTTGTTTTGTCGTGTTGTTTATTACTTTAATAAATATATCACGCTGCGCCTTGGTCTGACCCGTCATTCAACAAACGTGACATTGTGTTGTATAGTGACTTTGCTGGCATGCATATTATAAAATGTGTTGAGTTTGCCCCACCAGGATTTACGGTGCCTTCGGAATGTATTCAGACCACTTTACTTTTTCCACATTTTGTTACGTTACAGCCTTATTCTTACATTTATTAAATCGTTTTTTCCCCCTCTTCAATCTACACACAATACCCGATAATGACGAAGCAAAAACAAGTTTTTAAAAAACGGAAATATTACATTTACATAAGTATTCAGACCCTACTCAGTACTTTGTTGAAGCACCTTTGGCAGTGATTACAGCATCGATTCTTCTTGGGTATAACGCTACAAGCTTGGCACACCTGTATTTAGGGAGTTACTCCCATTTTTCTCTGCAGATCCTCTCAAGCTCTGTCAGGTTGGATGTGGTTGCGTTGCTGCACAGCTATTTTCAGGTCTCTCCAGAGATGTTAGATCGAGTTCAAGTCCGGGCTCTGGCTGGACCACTCAAGGACATTCAGACTTGTCCCGAAGCCACTCCTGCATTTTCTTGGCTGTGTGCTTAGGGTCGTTGTCCTGTTGGAAGGCAAACTCCAAGCGGGCTGTCATGTGCCTTTACTGAGGAGTGACTTCCGTCTGGCCTGATTGGTGGAGTGCTGCAGAGATGGTTGTCCTTCTGGAAGGTTCTCCCATCTCCACAGAGGAACAGAGCTCTGTCAGAGTGACCATCGGGTTCTTGGTCACCTCCCTGTGTCACGACTTCTGCCGAGGCTGCCTCCCCTCCTTGTTCGGGCAGGTTTCGGCGTTCGGCGTCACCGGCTTACTAGCTACTGCCGATCCATTTATCATCACTCCATTTGTCTTGTCTGCAATCACACACACCTGGTCCTTATTCCCTCATTAGTCATTGTATAAGTGTTCCCTCTGCTTCCTTGTCTGTGTGAGTGATTGTTATTTGTGGAGGTTAGTGAAGCTCGGTGGAGCTTGTGTATTTTGTATCGACGGGAGATTTCCTGTGTGCTTTGTATTTTCCAGTGCGCCTGTTTAGTGCCCTGGAGTGTGTGTGATGCATTTCTGCGTAAACCGGTATTTTGGCAGATTAAAGCCTGTGTTTCTGTGATTTACCCTCCTGCGCCTGACTCCTTCCACACCACCTCATCACACCCTGACCAAGGCCCTTCTCCCCTGATTACTCAGTTTGGCTGGGCAACCAGCTCTAGGAAGAGTCTTGGTGGTTCCAAACTTCTTCCATTTAAGAATGATGGAGGCCACTGTGTTCTTGGGGATCTTCAATGCTGCAGACATTTTTTGGTACCCTTCCCCAGATCTGTGCCTCAACACAATCCTGTTTCAGAGCTCTACGGACAATTCCTTCGACCTCATGGCTTGGTATTTGCTCTGACATACACTGTCAACTGTGGGTCCTTATATAGACAGGTATGTGCCTTTCCAAATCATGTCCAATCAATTGAATTTACCACAGGTGGACTCCAATCAAGTTGTAGAAACATCTCAAGGATAATCAATGGAAACAGGATGTATCTGAGATACATTTCGAGACTCATAGCAAAGGGTCTGACTACTTCTGTAAATAAGGTATTTCTGTTTTTTATTTTTAGTAAATAAGCAAAACATTCTAAAAACCTGTTTTTGCTTTGTCATTATGGGGTATTGTATGTAGATTGCTCGGGATTGTTTTTTATAATCCATTTTAGAATAAGGCTGTAACGTAACAAAATGTGGAAAAAGTCAAGGGCTCTGAATACTTTTCGAAGGCACTGTACATGCTAAATTCGCCACTGGACACTTTAATCAAATCAGTAGGCCTATAGCAATATGTATCATGACATTAGCTTTTATAACTTAACATATTTTGCTACAGAATGAGTCTCTCTCTCCACTACCTATTGTTCAAGCAGTGAGGATTCAACATAATATATCTGCAGATAATCGCCAAAAAGCAGTAATAGCATGCCAGTATGCAAATGAGGTAGCCAAACTGGACGAGCTCTGTTCGAGACTATCCTAAACTCCTGAGTGGCGCAGTGGTCTAAGGCACTGCATCGCAGTGCTAACTGTGCCACTAGATCCTGGTTCGAATCCAGGCTCTGTCGCAGCCGGCCGCGACCGGGAGATTCATGGGCGCCGCACAATTGGCCCAGCGTCGTCCAGGGTAGGGGAGGGAATGGCCGGCAGGGATGTAGCTCAGTTGATAGAGCATGGCGTTTGCAACGCCAGGGTTGTGGGTTCGATTCCCACGGGGGGACAGTATAAAAAAAAAAAAATAATGTATTCACTAACTGTAAGTCGCTCTGGATAAGAGCGTCTGCTAAATGACTAAAATGTAAATGTAAATGTATCAACGGGTCCGGAAGAACTGTAATATCCTATGTTTCTCTGAGTCATGGCTGAACAAGGACATGGATAATATACATTTAGCTGGTTTTTCTATGCATCATCAAGACCGCAAGGCAGCGTCAAGTAAGGTTGGGGGGAAGGGATGTGTCTCTTTGTTAACAACAGCGGCTGCACAATTTCTAATATTAAGGAAGTCTCGAGGTTCTGCTCGCCTGAGTTAAAATACCTCATGATAAGCTGTAGACCATACTATTTACCAAGAGAGTAGCTGTCTATTTGCCACCACAAACCGATGCTGGCACTAAGACCGCACTGAACGAGCTGAATAGGGCCATAAGCAAACAAGAAAATGCTCATCGAGAGGCTGTGTTCCTAATGACCGGTGATTTTAATGCAGGGAAACTAAAATATGTTTTACCTAATTTCTACCAGTATGTCACCTGTGCAACTAGAGGAGACACAACTCTAAATCACCTTTACTCCACACACAGAAATGCATACAAAGCTCTCCCTCGCCCTCCATTTACCAGTGACGTGCTCAATACGGAAGTGGTCCGATGAAGTGGATGCTAAGCTACAGGACTGTTTCGCTAGCACAGACTGGAATATGTTCCGGGATTCATCCGATGGCATTAGTCACCAGCTTCATCAACAAGTGCATCGACGACATCGTCCCCACAGTGACTGTACGTACGTACATATCCCAACCAGAAGCCATGGATTACAGGCAACATCTGCACTGAACTAAGGGCTAGAACTGCCGCTTTCAAGGAGTGGGACACTAATCCGGTACGACCTCCGACAAGCCATCAAACAGGCAAAGCGTCATTACATGACTAAGATCGAATCCTACTACACCGGCTCTGACGCTCGTCAGATGTGGCAGGACTTGCAAACTATCACGGATTACAAAGGGAAACCCAGCCGCGAGCTGCCCAGTAACAAAAGCCTACCAGACGAGCTAAATGCCTTCTATGCTCGCTTCCAGGCAGGCAACACTGAACCATGCATGAGAGCACCAGCTGTTCCAGACGACTGTGTGATCACGCTCTCCGTAGTCGATGTGAGTAAGACCTTACAACAGGTTAACATTCCTAAGGCAGCAGGGCCAGATGGATTACCAGGACGCATACTCAGAGCATGTGCTGACCAGCTGGCAAGTGTCTTCACTGACATTTTCAACCTCTCCCTGACCCAGTCTGTAATACCTACATGTTTCAAGCAGACCACCATAGTCTCTGTGCCCAAGAGCGCCAAGGTAACCTGTCTAAATGACTATCGCCCCATAGCACTCACATCTGTAGCCATGAAATGCTTTGAAGGTCTGGTCATGGCTCACATCAACACCATCATCCCAGACACCTTGGACCCAACAGATCCACAGATAACGCAATCTCTATTGCACTCCACACTGCCCTTTCCCACATGGACAAAAGGAACACCTTTGTGAGAATGCTGTTCATTGACTACAGCTCAGCATTCAACACCATAGTGCCCTCCAAACTCATCACTAAAGGACCCTGGGATTAAACACCTCCCTTGGCAATTGGATATAACAGGAACAGGATCCCACCTGTCTACCTATACTTCCCCATACCTTTTCCTGTTTGCCAGAAAATGGCTGCTGGCTAAGGATGCTGCTGGGACATTTGCAGCGTTTACTTTTTTCTTTACTTTAATTGCTGTTTAATATGGCTTTGGAATTTAGTGATTTTACCTGCGTCTTGGTTTTGTCTTCACCCAAACTTTGACTGCAGTGAACAAAAATAGCACAGGTACAGAGAGGCGGGACAGAGAGCAGACTAACAAACCAGTAGTGTTTCACTCGCTTTGTGACTGACAGGCACCTGTCCTATCAATAGATCACTAGAAGATGCATATCGTTCATTCTAGCGGGAGAAGACTATACAGACGTTTCTGACTAGCTAATTCAAACTTGTAAATGAAAAGAAGCCTAGTTAGTTGGAAAAAGTAGCCAGCTGACAATTAGTCTGTTATCGTCTGTTTAGCTGACAGCCGGCTCTTATGGAAAACAATGACTAAGCCCAGTGTTTTGGCCAAACTCACAGGTGGTATTGTCTGTCCACTAAACAGCAGAGAAGCACTAAAAATTCAACATGTTATCCATAATATATGCAACTGGATTCATTTCTAAATTGATTTATTTTCAAATGTGCTATGTCCATGAAAGTATGGCAATAATTTATATTAATCTTCAGTGCTATCGCAAGCTGCAATACTTGAAATTCGTTTTGGATTACAGTAAGCACTCTAACGTCTATTCGATATGTTATGGTGGTTTTGGTAAGACCATTTAGCACTTCACTGTGAGGTAAACTGTTTCAGTTGAAAGAAACACACACACAACTAATATCCTGGGTACAACTTATATGGAAGATGATGAGGGATAGGAAGGTTGTAGTGACCTTGCTTGCCCCAGGCAGGAGGTGGAGCTTGACGTATGGATCGGCCAGTCCGTTGGAGTCCATGGCCTTTAGTCCCTATGGAAACACACACAGGCATGGTTACAGACGCACGCACACACACACGCAAACACACACACACACACACATACGCTGACACACACAGTGAGAGACACACACACATAAACACACACAGACACAGACACACACAGACCACACTTGGTCAAGGTTTAGCTATCATACACATGTCATACAGTCATACACCACAGGCTGTAAGCCAGACAAGGTCAGGGCATGACAAAGAACATTATGTCCTTTGGTGTTCAACTCTACTCTTGTTTTGTCTATTGTGTCGCATGCCATTCTACTCAAATCGTTCTCATTCTGCGTCCATCATTTCTCAAGCTAGTCTGTTTATATGTAGGTGTGCCTACACTATCAATGCTTTCCATTGGGTTGGGGTGCTTATCTGGGTATAAACATAGTCAATCGCCTTCTAATAAAGGACAAATGATAGCAACTCCCAGAAATGACCTTGTAGGAAGGCACAGAATTACGTCTGAATCCCAAATAGCACCATATTCGCTATGTAGTGCACTACTTTTGACAAGGACCCATATGGCGCTGGTCAAAAGTAGTGCACTTTATAGGGAATGGGGTAACATTTGGGATGCATATTTAGTCTGTGAATATTATTGAATGGGTGCATTTCAGCTTCACATCTACCATAGTACCCATAAGGGGTGTACAGTGAGGGAAAAAAGTATTTGATCCCCTGCTGATTTTGTATGTTTGCCCACTGACAAAGACATGATCTGTCTATCATTTTAATGGTACGTTTATTTGAACAGTGAGAGACAGAATAACAATAAAACAATCCAGAAAAACGCATGTCAAAAATGTTATACATTTATTTGCATTTTAATGAGGGAAATAAGTATTTGACCCCTCTGCAAAACATGACTTGGTGGCAAAACCCTTGTTGGCAATCACAGAGGTCAGACGTTTCTTGTAGTTAGTCACGAGGTTTGCATAAATCTCAGGAGGGATTTTGTTCCACTCCTCTTTGCAGATCTTCTCCAAGTCATTAAGATTTCGAGGCTGACGTTTGGCAACTCGAACCTTCAGCTCCCTCCACAGATTTTCTATGGGATTAAGGTCTGGAGACTGGCTAGGCCACTCCAGGACCTTAATGTGCTTCTTCTTGAGCCACTCCTTTGTTGCCTTGGCCGTGTGTTTTGGTCATTGTCATGCTGGAATACCCATCCACAACCCATTTTCAATTCCCTGGCTGAGGGAAGGAGGTTCTCACACAAGATTTGACGGTACATGGCCCTGTCCATCGTCCCTTTGATGCGGTGAAGTTGTCCTGTCCCCTTAGCAGAAAAAATCCCCAAAGCATAATGTTTCCACCTCCATGTTTGACGGTGGGGATGGTGTTCTTGGGGTCATAGGTAGCATTCCTCCTCCTCCAAACACGGCGAGTTGAGTTGATGCCAAAGACCTCGATTTTGGTCTCATCTGACCACAACACTTTCACCCAGTTCTCCTCTGAATCATTCAGATGTTCATTGGCAAACTTCAGACAGCCCTGTATATGTGCTTGAGCAGGGGGACCTTGCGGGCGCTGCAGGATTTCAGTCCTTCACGGCGTAGTGTGTTACCAATTGTTTTCTTGGTGACTATGGTCCCAGCTGCCTTGAGATCATTGACAAGATCCTCCCGTGTAATTCTGGGCTGATTCCTCACCGTTCACATGATCATTGCAACTCCACGAGGTGAGATCTTGCATGGAGCCCCAGGCCGAGGGAGATTGACAGTTATTTTGTGTTTCTTCCATTTGCGAATAATGGCACCAACTGTTGTCACCTTCTCACCAAGCTGCTTGGCGATGGTCTTGTAACCCATTCCAGCCTTGTGTAGGTCTACAATCTTGTCCCTGACATCCTTGGAGAGCTCTTTGGTCTTGGCCATGGTGGAGAGTTTGGAATCTGATTGATTGATTGCTTCTGTGGACAGGTGTCTTTTATACAGGTAACAAGCTGAGATTAGGAGCACTCCCAGAGTGTGCTCCTAATCTCAGCTCGTTACCTGTATAAAAGACACCTGGGAGCCAGAAATCTTTCTGATTGAGAGGGGGTCAAATACTTATTTCCCTCATTAAAATGCAAATCAATTTATAACATTTTTGACATGCGTTTTTCTTGATTTTTTTGATGTTATTCTGTCTCTCACTGTTCAAATAAACCTACTATTAAAATTATAGACTGATCATTTCTTTGTCAGTGGGCAAACGTACAAAATCAGCAGGGGATCAAATATTTTTTTCCCTCACTGTATATTGTATGTTTGCCTGGTGTGGGCTGAATGTGAAATCTATCTTTCTAGCCCAGATCGCATCAATACTTAACTCTGCCTCATTGTCAAGATATAAACCTTGGTTCTCTCTCACTGAATAGAGTTCACAGGTTTTCTAGGCAAGCGCCATTGTCTTCATGACTTGGCTCGATGTGCTGGGTTAGAGCTAAGCCTGGAAAAAGTATGTTGAGTGGCTTTCGATGCTGCAATGCTAACCTAAGGCTTGCAGTGGATTGGATAGCGCTTAAGCTAATTGCACTTTGATTATTGGCGCTTTGTGTGGAGGAGACGTGGCTTAGCTTAGGCTTGGGGTGTAAGTGGAGTCTTGTTTTCAACCTTAGCCCTTGACGGAGGTTAGAATAGTCTGTGTAGGGTTGAGTTTCTTACCTTGGCCTTGTGAATTGTACAGTGTAGACAGTTGTTCTCGTGATCGAAGAGCAGGGTAAATTCCAGGGTGCCCAGGTAAGCTGTAAAACAAAACAATCGATACAGACAATCCATTATTGGCGGTGAATACAGCCTGATTAAAAGTGTGTATAAATGAATGCAAATAAACACATATACATGTACAGATGGCCACACAGATGCATACACATAAACATAAACACCAACACACACACACACACCTTCCACCCCCGACCTCCAAAAACACAAACACCTGTAACTCCAGCCTCCTGCACAATTCTGAAATCTGGATACGCCAATGCTTATATTCCTGACAGTCTCTTAAAAAACATGCCCTGTTTTTATTACTTGCTGTGAGTGGAAAGAAAAGAAGCTTGAGGACTGAATCACATTACTCCGACACAGCAAAATAAATCACACAGAGTGTGTGTGTGTGTGTGTGTGAGCCCCTCTGTCGGAGAAACTCGGAGCGAGCGACAACGAACGCGAGACAATGACGGGGTTGAAGACGCTCGACTCACAATTACTTCCCTTAAACACATGCAGTGCCAGCTGACACTGAGAAATGTACCCAGAAACTGGTTTTGACACAAACAAACGGCGACTTCGAGAGTCGGGATTAAACCGCGAGAATGTTGAGGCCCGTGTTTGTTTTCGATGATTAACTAGGATACACATTTATTTACATAAATCGCCGCAAGGACCCCATCAAGTTCATGTGCGTAGACATGCACGAACATACACAATTTGACAGCTGTACACACATGGACTGTGATGCACATACTCGTACACGCACATCCTCAGAGACAAACTCGAAGACAACATACACACTCAGAGGCAAACAGAGAAACAGACATGCATGAAAACATGAATTCACAACTGGAACATCATTAACTAGCCTAATTTTAACACCCACAGTTAAACCCATAATAACATTCAGAAAGACAAAAAAAAAACACAAGCCACACTGACTATAGCCTTACACACTTTGACCATTGGATGTACAGAATTGTCAAAATGATTGTAATAAAACATACAGTGCCTTCAGAAAGTATTCACACCCCTTGACTTTTTCCACATTTTGTGGTGTTATAGCCTTGATTTTTAATTTATTAAATTTAGATTATTGTCACTGGCTTACACACAATACACCATAATATCAAAGTGGAATTATATTTTTTGACATTTTTACAAACTATTTAAAAATGAAAAGCTGAAATGTCTTGAGTCAAAAAGTATTCAATCCCTTTGTTATGGCAAGCCTAAATAAGTTCAGGAGTAAAAATGTGCATAACAAGTCACATAATAAGTGCATGGACTCACTCTGTGCGCAATTATAGTGTTTAACATGATTTTTGAATGACTACATCATCTCTGTACCCCACAAATACAATTATCTGTAAGGTCCCTCAGTCGAGCAGTGAACCGCACCTGGGTCACACCTCACACCAACCCTTACAGAAAACTGAGCCAATATGGACCCAGCTGAGGCAGCACAGTATCGGAGCACATTGGTAACACAGGGAGCTATGCTGAACCAACACGACCGCAGCCTGCAGCAGATCACAGAGAATCTCCGCCAGCTGACAATCGCCGTGCAGAGCCGGGTGAACACCCGACCAGCCCCTGCAGCCGGCGGAGTGGAAGCCGCGGCAGCGGCGTCGTCAGTCTCGCCTCCGACATTACGGAAACCCCGCCTACCACCTCCGGAGAAGTATGACGGACGTCCAGAGGGCTGCAGGGAATTCCTCACCCAGTGTTCCCAGGTATTCAGCCTACAACCCTCCTCCATCCCGACGGAGCAGGGCCGGGTGGCCTACATCCTCACTCTGTTGACGGGTCAGGACCATTCCTGGGCTACCGCGGAGTGGGAGAGCCACACTCTGGCGTGCTCCGACTCCTACCAATTCACCCGGGAGCTATGCAAGGTGTTTGACACCTCTCGGGTGGTGTCGGGGCACGAGGCCGGGAGGCGGCTCACGGCCTGTCGGCAGGGTGACCATTCGGTGGCAGACTACTCCGTGAAGTTCCGGACCCGGGCTCAAGAGGCAGGATGGGAGGAGGCCGCCCTGGTCGTCCTTTACGCGCAGGGGCTATCGGAGGGGATGAAGGACAAACTCTCCTTCAGGGAGCTGCTTGAGCGACTTGACGGCCTCGTCAACCTCTCGGTGCGGTTAGACAATTGGCGTTGTGAGAGGGCGCATGAGAGAGGGATGACGCAAGGCGCGCCTCTGCGTCCCCCTATCAACCCGGAGCCTTTCCGCCGATTCAGGGAGGAGACGCCTCAGGAGGAGGCTATGCAGCTGGGGGCGGCACGCTTGTCCAGGATGGAGAGGCAGAGGTGTTTGCGCCAGGGACTGGTGTTTGCGTACTGCAGCCAGGCAGGTCACCACTGCGACTCATGCCCAGAGAAGCAGGGAAACGGGAGGACTCTCTAGTATCGGGAGGGGTGCTAGTGAGCTGGAACCGAAACCCCAACTCCAGAGACTCCCAGACTTTTCTCCCCGTCAGGGTTCAGTGGGCCCGCACTGCGCGTCAGGCGCATGCACTGGTGGATTCTGGGGCCGCGGGAAACCTAATGGATGCGGGGTTGGCCCAAGGGTGGAGTGTTCCTTTACTCTCCCTCTCTGAGACGGTTCCGGTCATGGGCCTGGACGGCCGGCCGTTGGGGTCGGGCTTCATCACTCGGATGGCGGGGGCGCTATTGGAGGATATCCAGTTTTTTATTGTGGACTCTCCGGAGTGTCCCCTCATCCTTGGGGAACCCCCAGCGACTGGCGTGGGCGGAGAACGCCCAAAACACCCTTCTCTGCTCGTCCACCGGCCTGTCCCCCTTCCAGTGCCAATATGGGTACCAACCCCCCCTATTCCCCGAGCAAAAGGAGGAGGCGGCAGTCCTTTCGGTCCAGGCCCACAAGGTATGATCCTCCGACAACCTTAGGCACCACCTCACTCACAGTCTGGACTAATCAGTATCCTATTGGTGTCACCTGTGTCTACCTGTTCACCTGTGTATTTATGCCCTCACTTCCCTGTGTTCCCTTGCTCAGTTTTCTCTGTTAGTTTCTCTATGTCCAGTAGTACTACTCAGTGTCTGATCGGAGACCTATGTACAGGTACTTGAGAATTGTTCTCCCTGTTTCGTTATTTGTTTCAGTCATAGGTAGTATTTCGTATTTTGGCTGTCAGCCGGTTTTTTGAGACTTATTTGGTCTGCCTTTCTTTTATCGTGATAAGTCCGTTATCTTGTATTCTGGCTTCGGGACCACCAGTAAAGATCCTTGTTTCACCATCTCTGCCTACTGCCTACTGTATATCCTGCACCGCACCTGGGTCACACCTCACACCAACCCTTACAAAAAAGCAGACATTGAATATCCCTTTGAGCATGTGGAAGTTATTAATTACACTTTGAATGGTGTATCAGTGCACCCAGTCACTACAAAGATACAGGCGTCCTTCATAAATCAGTTGCCGGAGAGGAAGGAAACCGCTCAGGGATTTCACCATGAGGCCAATGGTGACTTTAAAACAGTTAAAGAGTTTAATGGCTGTGATAGGAGAAAACTGAGGATGGATCAACAACATTTTAGTTACTCCACAATACTAACCTAATAGACAGAGTGAAAAGAAGGAAGCCTGTACAGAATAAAAATATTCCAAAACATGCATCCTGTTTGCAACAAGGCACTAAAGAAATACTGCAAAAAATGTGGCAAAGCAATTAACATTTGTCCTGAATAAACACACAAAGTCTTATGTTTGGGGCAATTCCAATACAGCACATTTCTGAGTAACACTCTCCATATTTTCAAGCATAGTGGTGGCTGCATCATGTTATGGATATGCTTATAATCGTTAAGGAATGGGGAGTTTTTCAGGATGAAAAAGAAACGGAATGGAGCTAAGCACAGGCAAAATCCTAGAGAAAAACCTGGTTCAGTCTGCTTTCCACCAGACACTGGGAGGGAAATTCACGTGCAATAACCTAAAACACAAGGCCAAATATACACTGGGGTTGCTTTCCAAGATGATATTGATTGTTCCTGATTGGCGTAGTTACAGTTTTGACTTAAATCGGCTTCAAAATCTATGGCAAGACTTGAAAATGGCTGTTTAGCATTTTCAACAACCAACTTGACAAAGCTTGAAGAATTGTTTTAATAATAATGTGCAAATATTTTACAATCCAAGTGTGCAAAGCTCTTAGAGACTTATCCATAAAGACATAGCTGTAATAGCTGCCAAACGTGATTCTAACATGTATTGACTCAGGGTTGTGAGTACTTACAGTACCAGTCAAAGGTTTGGACACACCTACTCATTCAAGGGTTTTTCTTTATTTTTTTACATTGTAGAATAATACTGAAGACATGAAAACTATGAAATAACACATATGGAATCATGTAGTAACCAAAAAAGTGTTAAACAAATCAAAATATATTTTATATTTGAGATTCTTCAAATAGCCACCCTTTGCCTTGATGACAGCTTTGCACACTCTTTGCATTCTCTCAACCAGCTCCATGAGGTAGTCACCTGGAATGCATTTCAATTAACAGGTGTGCCTTCTTAAAAGTTAATTTGTGGAATTTATTTCCTTCTTAATGCGTTTCAGCCAATCAGTTGTGTTGTGACAAGGTAGGGGGGGGGGTATACAGAAGATAGCCCTATTTGGTAAAAGACCAAGTCCATATTATGGCAAGAACAGCTCAAATAAAAATAAAAATAAATAAATAAAAAAAAATAAAAAAAGAAGTGCACTTATTGGTAGATGGGTAAAAATTAAGAAAAAACAAACAAACAAAAGAAACAAAAACAAAAACACGAGCAATGGACATTAGACCAGTGGAAATGTGTCCTTTGGTCTGGAGTCCAATTTGGAGATTTTTGGTTCCAACCGCCGTGTCTTTGTGAGACGCTGTGTTGGTGAACAGATGATCTCCGCATGTGTATTTCCCACAGGAAAGCATGGAGGAGGAGGTGTTTTGGTGTGGGGGTGCTTTGCTGGTGACACTGTCTGTGATTTATTTAGAATTCAAGGCACACCAGCATGGCTACCACAGCATTCTGCAGCGATACGCCATCCCATCTGGTTTGGGCTTAGTGGGACTATCATTTGTTTTTCAACAGGACAATGACCCACACACCTCCAGGCTGTGTAAGGGCTATTTTACCAAGAAGGAGAGTGATGCAGTGCTGCATCAGATGACATGGCCTCCACAATCCCCCGACCTCAACCCATTTGAGATGGTTTGGGATGAGTCGGACGGCAGAGTGAAGGAAAAGCAGCGCTCAGCATATGTGGGAACTCCTTCAAGACTGTTGGAAAAGCATTCCATGTTAAGCTGGTTGAGAGAATGCCAAGAGTGTGCAAAGCTGTCATCAAGGCAAAGGGTGGCTATTTGAAGAATTTGTTTAACACTTCTTTGGTTACTACATGATTCCATATGTGTTATTTCATAGTTGTGATGTTTTCACTATTATTATACAATGTAAAAAATAGTAAAAATAAAGAAAACCCCCTTGAATGATGTAGGTGTGTCCAAACTTTTGACTGGTACTGTAAAAAATAATAAAAATAAAGAAAACCCCCTTGAATGATGTAGGTGTGTCCAAACTTTTGACTGGTACTGTAAAAAATAGTAAAAATAAAGAAAACCCCCTTGAATGATGTAGGTGTGTCCAAACTTTTGACTGGTACTGTATATTCTGTATTTCATTTTCAATACATTTGCAAACATTTCAAAAATAATGTGTTATGTGTTAATGTGTGTTGATGGGTGAGAAAAACAATATAGTTAATCAATTTTTAATCCATTTTGCTGTAACACAACAAAATGTGGAATAAGTCAAGGGGTATGAATACTTTCTGAAGGCACTGTATATGTTTGATGAGTGTATGCACAAAAAAACGTTTTCACAACCATTGTAGCTAGAATACATCCATAAGGTAGTGTGCAATGGTTGTGAATGTGTTGTAAAAAAGTATGATGAAATTAGCATAATCCAGAGGGTTATTGTCAAATGAGATTTCTCCATTTCTAATCCTTTCTGTTCCGCTTCCTCATATACCCATGAAACACTGTTCATTTGTTTTTGTGTATTACTCATTCCGTTGAAATGTACTTGGAACAAAACCCAGATTTATGCGAAATTAATTGGACGTTGTTGGAGATGTGAGAAGGAACATTTGGCCCACCTATCTTTCTTTAAAACCCTGGCTAATGACGTGTTACCAAGCCATGTTCTTAATTATTGTAAACATTGAGATGAACTGAGGATATGGCAGCTTATTGAGAACGGTTGCGTTGGCCGTAGAATGTTTTGAAAAAGTTGTACATTTCGAAATAGATACACACACACACACACACACTCACACTCACATACATTCTCACAGACACACAACACACACCAAACTTGACCCGAAGGCCTTCCTTTCCTGATCCTAACCCCTGAACCCTGATCCCCCACTAGGGTTGCACGATATTGGAAATAACTGACATTGCGATATTTTTGTTTTTCTGTGATATATATTGCGATATGAAAAAATACAGGATGTATGTATGATCCTCTGGGAAAAATGCAGTTTGCAAACAGCGACTTTTCAGGTGGAAGTCCTCATTAATAAAGTGTACGGTCAGACTTATGTAGGGCTCCGTTGTCCGGCTGGACCACAAGTCCATTGTTGCTGTATAATATTCCACTTGTGACAGCTCTGTTTCAACTTGTGCCTTGCATTTCTCGAACAACTCTGGGATGGCAACTTGAGAAAAATAGTTGCGTGATGGCATTACATACCGCTTGTCAAGTGACCAGATCATGTTTTAAAAACCCTCTTTGGTAACCGTGTTAATTGGTACCATGTCTTTGGCGACGTGAAATGTTATTGAATCTGTGATTTCTCTCTGCCGTTTGAAACCTTTCTCGTATGGTGTAATACTGGCAAAGTCATCCGAAATAGATTTTTTCTTTGGAGGGCATTGAGATGCTTTGCACTTGTCATACGAAGATTTGTGGTGCCGCCTTAAATGATCGAACAAATTGGTCGTGTTGCCTCGTGTTGTGGCAACAATTGCAAGGCACTCTCAACAAAGTACCTGTTTTTGGTCAACATCATCCTGTCTGTAGCCAAAATATTTCCATATAATTGACGATGCATTTCTATTTGCAACCAAATTCTCAATTTCTGTCTTTTTGCCTGTTCCTCGCTCATCATTTCGTCACGCGCAAGCAGAGCCTGCATGTTAACCACGTGCAGCAACGAACGATTAGTTACCGGAGTGTAACTCCAGTTCTATGAGGGGAGCGGAGCCCCATAGGGGAGCTCTGCTCCTAATGGTTTACCCTCTGCCCTAAGGCAGCAGCAGCCTGAGACAAAATTATGCACACACCTACAGCCAATAGGAGTACAGGTGTCCCTATAAGAGAGGGTGCCTCCCCTCAATCAGCCTCCCGAGATATTTTTCTTCAGCGAGACTAGAGAGGGTCGGCAGGGCCTTAAGTCCTATGGGGCTCCGCTCCACTCATAGAACTGGAGTTACACGTTCCTAATAGGAAGCGTTTCACTAGAGGGTGACTAAAGACATTGTCTCTGCCAAAACCCTCATGACAAGCTGAAATCGCTGCTGCAAACACTCTAATCGTGGCAGGCGATTTTTGCTTATCAAACATGAGCTGCAGAAAAGAGAGAATACTCTCCACCTGACAGCTCATGGGGTCCACACCTTGTGTGACACACCATCGTGAAAACACGTTCCATCTACTGGCATACATCTTAGAAGTGGAACTGGCACGTGAACCCTGTATGGTCCTGATCACTGCATCAGATAACCCACGGCGCTCTAGCCTGTCCCTCTCAGCAACCAGGCCTTCAGTGGTTGGCCGATTATGGGCAATTTCCCTATCGTGCCAGCCACCTGAGACAACGCGTCCCGTCGATGTGGAATTGGCCAAGGTGGTGCAATCAACATCCGACTCATCTCCGCAAACCACAGAGCCCCCGGGCGATCGGGCGCTATCAGTATCACTGACAGCCCCCCTGACCTCACCCTGGCTAGCAGTGGGAGAATGCAGGACAGCGGAGGGAATGCATACAGGAGAACTCTCGGCCACGGTTGGTGCACAAAGGCGTCCCTTCCCAGTGGCGGTTCGTCCTGTTCCCTCAGAGAGAACCACAGAGGACATTGCGCGTTCACGCGTGACGCGAATATGTCCACCTCGGCTCTCCCGAATTGTTCCCAAATCTGGAGAACAATGTCTGGATGCAGACACCACTCGTCTTCTCGAGGACCCCCTCTTGACATGAGGTCTGCTCCTACGTTCAAGTAGCCCGGAATGTGTGCTGCTCTCAATGAGCGAAGGTGCTCGTGAGCCCACAGCCACAATTCCTCTGCCGCCCGATGGAGAGCAGGAGACCTGACTCCACCCTGGCGATTTATGTGGGCTACTGTGGTCCGGTTATCTGACCAGACCAGCACATCGCGACCCCGAAGGGTAGACGCGAAGTCGGTCAGAACCAGTCGAACCGTTTCCAACTCCAGGAGGTTGATGTGACTACCTGATTGAGGCCACACACCTCCTATCGCTTGTGTCTGACATGTCCCTCCCCATCCCGTCAGGGAAGCATCCGTGAATACTGGGATTTGAGAGGACACCTTTCCTATCGGGACTCCGTGCGTGAGAACGCGCGAGTTTCTCCAATAGTTTAGGTCTGCACTGAGCGAGAGGGGAACCACCACCAACCGATGACGTTGACGCAATGGGTCTAGTCTTAGATGTGCGAACCATCGCTGCGTCCTGCGCATGTGCAGGAGTCCCAGCGGAACCACAGAGTGGGCTGACGACATGAGACCCAAAAGTGACATGATCGACAGCGCCGTCACCGTGTGATTCGGACGACACTTCCTTAGGGCTAGCAACAAGGCTACCCTTCGGGGGTCCGAAATTCAAGCCCTCATCCTCACAGTGTCTAGCTGTATCCACAGGTAGACAATCTGATGAGTGGGCCAGGGCGCGCTCTTTTTCCAATTCACAGCGAACCCCAGACTTGTGAGATGCATCACTGTCTGTGTTGTGTGAGTGATCGCCAGCTCTGCTGACGGGGCGAGAACCAGTAGGTCGTCCAGGTAGGCTAGTAGCCGTATTCCCTGACGACGCAACGGTTCCAATGCTGCCTCCACACACTTGGAAAATGTGCGAGGTGCCAGGGCGTACCCAAATGGCATCCTCGTGTATTCGTACGCCACCCCTTGAAAGGCGAACCGCAGAAACTTCCTGTGACGCGGCTGAAACGGCACATGAAAGTACGCGTCCTTTAGGTCTATGCTCGTACAAAAGTCCCCTCTCTGGACACATTCCAGCAGACGTTTTGTCGTTAGCATTCGGAAGGGCCGTTGAGAATGCGTAAATCCAAAATCGGCCTCACTCCCCCCGTCTTTTTGGGCACTAGGAAATAAGGTGAATATAGCCCTTTGTTCCTTTGCTCCCGGGGAACTACTGTCACCGCCTCCTTCGCCAAAAGTTCCGTAATCTCTGTCATCAGAGCGGCCACCTTGTCTGGCGTTTTCATCACCGTCTCCACCACTCCCCTGAACGGGGGTGGGGTCCGGTGGAATTGGAGAGCATAACCCTTCTGCAACGTCTGTTCTAGCCAGCGTGAGAGGGTGCAGCTTCTTCGCCACTGCCAGCAATGCAGAGAAAGTGGCTGGGCGTGAAGCTGTGGTGCATCCAGCAGGAAGGACCTGTATTCCTCTATGGCCCTTACCGCCACTGTTCCCCAACATTGAAGTGGTGGAACAGCCCAAGGTGGGCCTCCCGTGAAAGGGAGAGGAAATGCGAAAGAAAGAGGAGTATGGACGTCGGTTAAACCCGTAACCGTCGTATTCCTGCCCTCCTTGAACGCATCGCGGGTCTGAATTGCGCTGACCGAGGCCACAGCCTGCGGCAGGGCACCATCCCCAGCAAGCGACTGTGTCATCTTAGGTGACTGCAATTCGCTATCAGAGCCCTTCACTACAGTACTCCTAGAAGTCTGTAGTATGAGGTCTCTATGAGGTAAAACAAGGCGGCGCCTTGATACCTTCTTAACTTTCACCTTCTGTGTGTGTTCAACTCTGCACCCCTGGTGGGTTGATTCATGCTCAGTGTGGTGAGTACTGGCTCGTTCTGTCAGGGGAGCTGATACTTTGGTTATACCCATAACGCTAGTAATCCTGCCCTCCGTGAACGTAGCATGGGTCTGAATCGCATTAACCGAGACCTTGGTCTGCGATAATGCGCCGTCCCCAGATAGCTGCTGTGTTACAATGCCTGGGGGCGTCGATACTCTGGGCACCTTGGTGACCGCAGTAATCGGGCCCTCCGTGAACGCAGCATGGGTCTGGCTCGTACTAGTGGAGACCTTAGTCTGTACTAGTGCGCCATCCCCAAATAGCGGCTGCGTCCTCATGTCAGAATCTGACCGGGACTGCTGCCTTCTATGTAAAGCACTTCTTATACGTGAAGTGTGATATGACGACCTGATTGAGGTCTTCTGGATACCTACTCTTAGTGCCTGTTCAGCAACGCACCCTCGGTGGGCTGAACGGCTCTTAGAGTGGTAAGGAAGAGAGGGTGAGATTTGAACGCTCTCGGACGTATTATGGAAAAGAGGCTCTTTTTTGACAAAGTCAGGTGGAGCCAACTCTTTATTAAACAAATCAACAAAAGCATTTACATCAGCACCCGTCCCTTCAACCGAAGAGTGGGGGGGAGCAGTGGGCACGTTCAACACCATCGATGCGTCCTCCATCCTCTCCTCCGCGTCCCGTCACGTACGCCTCCTCTTGCCTCCCTTGGAGGGCCAGGTCGGCGTCCTCGTCACCTCCCTCGCCGGCTGTAGTGGGGCTACCGTAGCTGCTGGGAGGGCCGAGCCCGCTCCCTTGCTGCTTGTGGCCGCCGGATGACGCCGATTACGCCGCCTCGTCGTAGACCCCGGTCTACTTAGAGGGGCGGAGGTAGATGGCCTTTGGGGAGGAGGGGGGCCGAGTCGTCCTGCCAACGGCAGGTGCTTGGCCAACTGCTTCTTCTCCTCCTCCAACTTCGAAAAACGCTCCGTCGCCTCTTTGACGACGCCAAAGAGGCCGTCGTCAGAGAGGGGGGCGTTCAAGAGAGACGTCCTGTCTGCCTCTTTCATAGATGTCAATGACAACCAGAGGTGTCGTTCCCCGACCACCGAAGTGGCCATGGATCTCCCCGCGCAGACAGCGGACGCCTGTGTAAGGTGGAGTATGGCGCCAGAAATTCTGGACGCCTCCTCCACCTCCTCCGGTGCCATCTCTGTCTTACCCGTGGTTAAACGGGACAGAGAGGCCGCCAAGAGGGCAATGTTGTTAGCTGCTGCTACAGCTTGGGCTCCCAACCCAAAATACTTCTCTAACAGCGACACTGTGAGTCGGTCCTTCTGGGATGGCAACGTGGCCTTCTTGGAAGAGGGCCAAGGGCTCGAACCCGGTACGAGATACGCCGCCATGGCGCTCTCTAACCTGGGGATTCCCTGACCCTGAAGCCTTCCTTCCACTCTCGTGAATGGGAGATACACTTTTACAGGCGAACGCGCCGCTAAAGGTGCCTCCCACGAGCCTCCAACGTACCTAGCCAAAGAAGGCATGGCAGGATCCACTGGCTCTGCCGCCTTCCTTGGCCTGGAATAAGGACCGCCCTCCATCATATCAACCTCCGGTGCGGAGGGAAGAGGGGGCAGCTTTATTGCCAGCCGTTGAGCAGCTCTCTCAATGAGACCCGGAAAATCCGCTCTCAGAGAGGCTGCAGCGAAAGAGAGAGCTTCTGATCTCTCAGAGCTCGTATCCCCTTCTCTATAGGGACTACAAGCCCTCTCGCTCTCCAAAGGAAAGGGGGGCTTGAAAGTATGAGGGACGGGGTCCGACTGTTCCATTGGAATGCCAGACCCTTCCTCAAAATCCCTATCTTCCCCCGAGTCGGCGCCGTCGGACGACGCCTCTGAAGCAGAGGCTAGTATCGACAACACATCCTCAAGGGGGATGTCCTCCCTGAAAAACGCCCAACGCTGCTTCCTCTCCTTTAAAGAAAGGAGGGCGCAGGAGGCGCAATTCGGGGGACTGCAGACGCCTTCCTTGGCATGCTGGGATCCCAACGAAACATAAGTCATGGTGGTCACCAGCCGCCATGGAAGTGCATCTGCACTGAGCTCTGAAAATAGCTTTTGGGGGTGGAAAATCTCCCGGTGTGCTCATTTAGACGACGTTGATGACTGGAATATCAACGGCGTTTTCGTCCTGAGTCTTCGTGCTTCGTCTCTTCTTGGCTCTTCAGTCTAGTCATCCAGTCGCTGAAGAAAAAGGGAGGCTGATTGAGGGGAGGCACCCCCTCTTATAGGGACACCTGTACTCCTATTGGCTGTAGGTGTGTGCATAATTTTGTCTCAGGCTGCTGCTGCCTTAGGGCAGAGGGTAAACCATTAGGAGCAGAGCTCCCCTATGGGGCGGAGCTCCACGATATAGAACTCCGTGTTTAAAATAATAATAATAATAATAAACTGTGTATCCAATAACCCATAAATCGGAGTAAATTCCGTTATATCAGACATATATATTGCTAGTATAACATTAAAAAAATATATATATATTGTAGACTGATATATGTTTACCTTACTAAATCGCACGTTCTGCGATGTGACTATTGCGGATGCATACATCGCAATGTCAATGCTGAAACAATATATCGTGCAGCCCTACACCCCACCAAACCCCCCCCCCCCACCCCCACTCACTTTCATCATCATCATCTGAATCCACCCCTTCTTGCCTCTCCCCCCGGTCCACCTCGATGGGTTTCCTCTCCTCCTTATTCTCTCTGTCCGTCTCCCCTCCATTGTTCAATCCGAAATCTGGTTCCTTCAGGATCTTCTTCTCCCGGGGCGGGGGCGGGGTCATGGGATAGTCATGGAAGCGCGGGAAGAAGTCGGAGATCTGCGGGATAGGCATTATGGGCCCGGGACACACGTTGATGGCAAAGTGCTCCTGCATGGAGATCTTGACTGGAGAGGGTGGAGGGAGAGATCTGGGAGCAGAGGAGGTGGCACGAGAAGGTGCGGGGGAGGATGGGGTGGAAGAGGAGGGAGGGATGGAGAGATGGGAGGAGGTGGAAGAGTCGGGTGGGGGGGCGAAGTGGGAGTGGGGCGGAGGAGGTTTCGATACGCTCATGTGCACTGCCGGATGGGACTGTGGGTAGGCATGTGTGTGTGTGGGTAGGTAGGTAGGTAGGTAGGTAGGTGTGTGTGTGTGTGTGTGTGTGTGTGTGTGTGTGTGTGTGTGTGTGTGTGTGTGTGTTGTGTGTGTGTGTGTGTGTGTGTGTGTGTGTGTGTGTGTGTGAGTGTGTGTGTGTGCGTGTGTGTGTGTGTGTGTAGTGGGGGGGGGGGGGGGGGGGGGGGTAGGGGGGAGATGAGATGAAGAGAGAGAAATAGAGAGGGAGATATGAATGAGAGGGGAGGAAAGGAAGGAAGGGTGGGAGACAGAGCGATAGTATCACTCACTTTATCGAGTATATCTCACTTCCTGGTTCTTTTGCTGTACTTAGTCCCTCCCTCTCCCTCACTCTCTTACTGTACATAATTGGCTTCTTCAAGTACCTGAGCTGATGTAAGCTACTCCCAATATCTCAATAGTCTTTCATGTCAAAATACTGTGCCACTATGTCAGATCTCCGAATATATCTTCATGTTTGACAGTGTATCGTTCTACTCTTTTGATCTCTCTCCATTTACTGTTATTTATAGCTCTACTGTACACGATAATCCCTGCATCTCTCTCTCTCTTTCTCTCTCGCTCCCTCATCTTTCTCTCACTTTCTCTCTACCTCTCTTTCCCTAGGTTTGTCTCTCTAGCTCAATCTCTTTAGCTATCTCTCTCTCTCTCTCTTGCACTCTTTCCACCTCTCTCTCTCTCTCTCTCTCTCTCTCTAGATCTCCACCTTGTCCTCAATATTTACATAACAGTGCTTGAAGTCTTATTCTCCAGTCCAGACGATGTCTGTCACCTATTCAACAAACAATCGTCTTCTAAATAAAGATCAATGATAAACTGTAACATAAATGGTAATCATCCCATTATTAATTGAGGACATTTAATTATAGTACCTCTCCTTTCATTATCCTTTAATACCTCTGTCCTAGTGTAAATTGTAATTGCTGAAAGACTACACTACTGGCTATTTAAATGAGATCACTGTTCTATTCCATACAAAACATTGCTATAAATGTTGTTGTGTACTTAGCCTACATGTGCACACACAGTGTAAACACAGGCTTTGTTTAGACAGGCAGCCCAATTCATACCAAATGAGTGGAAAAAATATCAGAGTTGGGCTGCTTGTGTAAACGCAGCCACACACACACACACACACTCAAGACACACACTCAAGACCAGTGGAGGCTGCTGAGGAGAGGACAGCTCATAATAATATCTGGAACGGAGCAAATGGAAACCATGTGTTTGATGTATTTGATACCATTCCACTGATACCGCTCCAGTCATTACCACACGCCCGTCCTCCCCAATATTGGTGCCACCAACCTCCTGTGCTCAAGACATACACACACATAGACACACACACAGACACACACACACAGACACACACACATAGACACAAACACATAGACACACACACATAGACACACACACATAGACACACACACATAGACACACAAACACACACATATACACACACATATATACACACACACACACACATAGACACACACAGAAACATACAAATGAGCAGACACACAGACAGATATCAAACCATTTGTTTTGCCTCAAATTCAGCTAGCACCAGAATACAATGAAATAAATGGTTAAATAAAAAGCCCACATTTTACCACACAAAAAACCTCTCTGTCTTTCCTTAGGAAACCCAAACTCATACGCACAGGCTTAAGCATACCTGTACACTCTCGCATGCACCCACTCTTACATGAATTATGCACACACGCTCTTACTAAAAAAAAACGGTCTTACAGCTTCTTGAGGATACACACGCACTTACTTGGCATAAACACGCATTTACTCTTCACAAACGTACACAGACAGTCAGACACACACACGCTCTCACCAAGTCAGACTTAAACACAGACATCGCCTAAACTCAAACTGTCTGACTTTCAGCTTCTTAAGCATTCACACGCACAGTCATTCATTCACACATGTACACACAGACAAACTCATTCACTCACACATGTACACACAGGCACACTCATTCACTCACACATGTACACACAGGCACACTCATTCACTCACTCATCTACACACAGACACACTCATTCACTCACACATGTACACAGACACACTCATTCACTCACACATGTACACACAGACACACTCATTCACTCCCACATGTACACACAGACAGAGACAGACAGACAGACAGACAGACAGACAGAGACAGACAGGCATAGACACAGAGACACGTACCCAGTGACAGTCTTCATCTGTTCCAGCGCTCCATCTTGTCTTCTCACACGTCCTCTGTCTCTTCTCTCACACACTGAGGAGCAAGCGGAGCTGCTTTGACTCGATATATCCTTCCCCACTCTCTCTCTCTCCCGCTCTCTCTCTCTCCTCC